>NW_017277125.1:2382305-2502005 GCF_001594065.2 Cyphomyrmex costatus | reverse complement strand
TAATATATATACACACACACACACACACACACACACATATGTATATATAGTTATATTATTTACTTTTTTTAGAATAATGTAAATCCACCCAGACTGGCGTATGTAATGCAAAGTGGCACGGGTACACCAAGACAGGTATTGATAGCGTCGAACCCTAATCAACAAGTACAGGTTGGTAGCAACAATCTCTTCATCATTTTTGCTAAGAATGAGAATGTTATTGTAATGTTTTTATATAAGTAAAAAATTTAAATATCTTTTAGATACGTCCAGTGAACACACCTAATAGACCATCGTTTTCAACTGTTACTTACAAGGGTAATTAAATTATTTTAAAAGAAACGTATTTTACTAAAATTTTGTTCTAACATTATAAAGTTATATTTTAGAAGGAATTGCAATGGAAAATGGTTACAAAAAATGACAGTGATGTTTTGTTGCAATATTTTACATTATGTTATTTACTTCATTGTCTTGTTGATAGGTATATCAACGATTACGAATGGTACTGTTCGCTTAGTAACCACGCCAGTTCTGCCAAATGTACAGATAAATAAGGTGAATATCAAAGTAATATACTATTACAATAATTGTTCAGTGATTATTATTTTAGGACTGTTTTATTTCAGCATCCTGCACCCCTGCCAGACATTCCAAATTACGCACCGACGCCTGGCTGGAAACTTCCACCGCCTGCACCATCGTTAAAGATTTCAAAAGTGTCAAATGGTAAATTATGAATGTTTCTGTTTTGCACAAATATTAATACAAATTCATTACTTATGAGACTTTCACGAGTATTTTCTTTAGAAATATCAAAGAGTTTGCGTATTATGATCCGTATCATGATCCATTGTTAGTACCATTATTTCTTGGACATTGCCATTCACTTCATCAAATCGAAAAATATACTAATATTGAACTGCTCCTTCGGAGGACTCTTTTTATATAAACTCTATTGAAGGGAAGGGAATACTGGTATTAGCAATGGATTACAATGCAACAATAATCCACAAACTCTTTGATAAAAAAAACTTCCGAATTCAAATTTAACTTTTACACTGCAAAATTTTTAATAATATTAATTTTTATTACATCTCAATTTCGCATCATAGGGATAGTTCTATCATGGAACATGAGTCTATCGGATAAATATGCGGATATCGCCAGTTATCAATTGTATGCGTATCAGGAAGTCGCTGGTGTGAATCCTAATACGTCATTATGGAAGAAAGTTGGGGATGTGCGTGCACTGCCACTGCCCATGGCATGTACTTTGACTCAGGTAAATTAGAGCAACAAATTTATCAACAAGATAGAACGAATGTCTTGCAAATTTCTTAATTAACATTTACAACACTATCAGAACAATATTCTCTTGTTACAGTTTTCCGAGGGTAATAATTATTATTTTGCCGTCAGAGCGGTCGATACACATTCTAGAAAAGGACAGTATAGTATACCTGGCAATATCTCTTTGTAGAGGAGCAACATCAAGTTTTTAAATATCCTAATTCTTTCTGTTTCTCCTTTATTTTTGTACTTCTGTGTTCAATGCATAAAATTGTGATAAAAATAGTTTGTAGATAATATCTCATAATATCACAGTATGAATTTGATTTGATGATTTAGCTAATGTTTATATTTCGGATTATGGAATCCAAATGTAACAACTATTCTCATATTGCACTCATAAATGCTTCCAATCGCACATACATAATTTGTATATATAATCCCCAATTTGGAATATCTTGTTTCTTTTTTATTCATTTCTTTTAACAGGTGAATTTTCATACATTCTTTTGGGGCATAGTATTGATTTTACAACAATTGTACAATAATTTATTAATATTTTTACGATAAATTAATGAAATTATTTGAATGTTTTTTCTTTCTAGTTTTTATTGCTCATGACAACAACCTGTCACAGTGCATAATATAGAAAATTCTAGTCAAAAATCTTCATATAATTAAAACATGTTTTAATTAAAATGTTATTTGTGAAGACTGGTTTTAGAGGAAATGCATTATTATTTGAACTCAATTGAAGGTTCTCTAACGCAACAATGCTTGATTGTTTGCACTGAGTATTACTGAATGCTAAACAAAAGATAGTAATAATGAAGATAGCGACCAATAGACATAACAATTATAGAATAAAATGGAGAATGTTTTAAATATCTTTAATTATTGCTCGATCTAATATTATTTCATCATTGGATAATGTATTATTTATAATATTGTTAGATGAAACATATGTATATATGTTTATTATTTATGTATTATTCATCGTTAACATTTTAATAACATTATTAATTCATCCAATTCCAATGTTTCTTATTAAAATAGATCTATTAAAATTATAGATTTTAATTAAAAATAGATTCTAATTAAAATAGACCTATTTGTAATAAAGAAAAGTTATACATGCAATTGTGTAATACAAGGTCTGATAAGAGTAAAAATAATTTATTAAAAATTCAAAAAAACGATGTGAAACTTGATAATTTTACTTTGACGTCTGACTAAAAAGCTAGCTACGCATAAATTACATTAAATTACACTAAATTTATTAAATTATGTAATTTATGCGTAGCTAGCTTTTTAGTCAGATGTCAAAGTAAAATTATATCAAGTTTCTCATCGTTTCTTTGAATTTTTAATTTTTTACTAATTTGACTCTTATCAGTCCTTGTATTACACAATTATCAATTTTATATTAAGAGTTCTATTATTGAATTATTATTTTTATGTGTGTAATACCATGTAATGACCAAAGCATTCTCCATTAATTTGTACGAAAATTATGTTGCTATTGTCGTTTTTCACTCGACACTCACTGCGAACAGTTAAGTGACATGGTACATCTTCGGGTTTTAAAGCTATTATTATAATAATGCAAGATAGGAAAACTTATACGTTTGCCATGCTTTTTTTTTTTTAAACAGACATTAATTAAATTATTATTTAATTTGTGTGGAGTGTTTCTCAATCTGGTTTCCAAAAATATTTTCTAGCACATGATTATTATTTATTATTTTGGATCTGATCATCTAATTTGCTCAAATTTTTGTACAACCAAATTCGGATGTATTTATAGGACTAACGTACTTTGTAGCAAAATCTCTTATGAGCGATAAATGCATTATTTCAGTCGCTCGTATGTAAATATGAACATGTATGCATACATATGCATACATATCACACATCGTCATTTATGCGTAAACATAAGTGTATTTGCGATAAAATACTGATTCAACTTAAATTAATAAACTTCATTTACTCGTATGATAAGATATATCGTTAAATTAATCATCCCTTTTGTATTCATATACAGTATAAACAATCAAGTTTTCAATTAATTAAACTTACGATAGTTCTGATATTATTTTCTATTCGTCATATATTATTATCCATATGATCGTTCTTTCAATCTAAGCATATATTTACGTTAAACACATTTCTATCTGCATATTTTATAAATATAAGAGCTAGGCCGAGAAAAAATATCGGGCGCTCCACCGATGCCGGGACTTGAACAGAGATGTCAAGTCGATATTAACAAGCAACCGTCTCGCGAAATAGAAACAATATAATTATGTGCATTATTTTTAGAATTTTATCAGTAAGTTTATGATGCTGAAATATTTTATTTCTTAGCAAAACGGAGATCACCTATGATGTAAAGTAGTATTTGAATCACAAAGAATTAAACAGAATATTATTCTAAATGAAGATGTGAGAAATTATGTAAGAATAATTATAAACTATTGAACTTACATTCTTTATTTTTTATTATATAAGTAAAAGCGTATTTTTCACTTGTTTCAATAGCTCTATTAAACTACGTGTTTCCCCTGCCTGTATAGAGATTCACTTTACGTACCTTTTACGACCATTTACTCACTGTCATGGGAGGAAAGGTTAGCTTCCGTCTATTTTTACAAGTGTTTTGAAGTGATCTTGCGTCTTAAGTTTATCCAAATTGTCTTTATTGGAAAATGCTACGAAGCATTAACGTATTATTTCACTTCTAACGTCTTGATTCCAATATGGCCGCGGCGACTACTCCCAAGATTCAACACCTATAAAATGTATTTCTATGTATATTTCTTTTAAATATGAAATAATTAATCAAATAATTATATTTTAAATGATAATCGACAAAGTACCAAATCTTTTTTGCCTTAAGTTTTATCAAGTTATTTCTGATAAAATTTTAACGTTGACCGTATAAATATGCATATCATGTTAAGTTTTTGAGAAAATCTCACAATTAAAGTTGCTAAAACAGGCGTTTTTAATACTTTTGCATTAATTACATATCTTTCGATACAGAGATTTACTGAAAACGACTTACAGAATATCAAGGTATTGGACAATATAATTAAATTAAATTTCAAGAATTCCAACGACCTTTTAGATGATCCAGGGCCACAGTCTCTTCTGTCTCTTTGTAAGTTACACCTGATTCATAACATTTTCAAATATTATTAGATTGATACAGAAACAAACCGAAGAATTGAAGTTTTATGAACTTTATTATCTACAACAATTAAAAAATATTAAAAATCGTATTCTCTGTAAGGGAGCGTTAGTATTGGCCATAATCGTGTATAGTGTAATCTGTTAATAGCACCGACGAGATATTATTAAAGCGATGCTCGGCCCTGGGCAGATTTTCGTGATTTTCAATGGGGCCCGGGGGACGCGGGGATAATTGAAGAACGATGACATTATCGACAATTAATAAAAAAAATTTGCGATCATTAATATATAACTATTTCAATAATACATTATTAAATTCATCATTTTTTTATACTATAAAAAAAATATTAAAAAAATCTGTAATTTCATACTTTTTCCAGCTTTGGATACAATATACACCAGGCACAGGTATATTAGCTCGGATATTTTAATCGTGGAGAAGGAATTTTTATTCTGTGAAACTATTACGAAGAAATTAGACAGAAACGAAAACGTCAAAAACGCTTGTTTTTGACGTTTTCGTCGATAATACAGGCGGGTCCAGCTTCGCCTTAAGTTTTAAACATATATCTACGAAACTAATAAATTATGAAACTAGTACCGTAATATTAGTTTATTATTCTTATTCACTTAAATTTTAATTATTACGCGACTTTCATAAGCTCCGAACGTCTTTTAATATGACATTTTCGGTCCGATCGGATTTGCACTAACCTGGGTTGAATTAATGATGTTTTGTGCTTTCCTATTGGTAGAATATGTAATGTCAACTAATAGCAAAGCATTTTCCAACCCAACTTGATGCAAACCCGGTTGAGCCAAAATCGCTAATAGTATCTTGTCGGTGTTATAAGAATTGATCAATCACATTTGAATATTTTTCTCACATTTTACTTTATTGGTCATTCTTATGTATGTACAATCATTTAATAACTACGCTTTTATAGTTGCGTAGAATTAGGCGTAAGGGTAGATTCACACCTTGTCGGAAAAGCGGAAGAGTAGTAGCCAATCAGAACTCGCGCTGGTAGTACAAACTAACAGAAAGTCGACTACTAGCGCGAGTTTTGATTAGCTGCTCTTTCGCTTTTCCATCAAGGTGTGAGCTTTAAGAATTGACTAATCACAGTCGACGAATATTCTCTTCTTACAGTCAAATGAGAGGAGAATATTTGGATGTGATTGGTCAATTTTTACTAATGATAGCATACAATTATGGCCAGTATAAACGTTCCCTTAAGCCTGTTCTCTAATAAGGTCTCAAGGTGTAAGCAATAAGAAATTAACTAACCGTAGTCGATTATTTTTGTCATATTTAATTGTGATTGGCCAATTTCTTACAGCTTACGTATTGCGACTCTATTGTGTAACAGGCTTAAGTGTCAATCGTGAATAAAATTAATTAGCTTGGAGCAGAGATTACATGAACACAAATGTTAAGTATCTTGAATTAGGTTATTTAGATACTTTTAATATGAAAGAATAGTTATATAATTATAGAAATTTTATACATCTATTCGTGCATGCGATATATTGCTGTAGTGCGTAATGATATGTCAAAAACACAAATCATATGTGTGTAAGTCCTATTGAATCGGTAATACAAGTAAATAACAATGTAATTTTTACATTGATAATTCTTATTACAATATAATTTTATAAATATAGAATTAAATTAGTTTTAGTTATTCTCTTATTACAATTAAGTCTCTTAAAATAAAAGAATGTGGCGGGTAACTCGACTAGCTATATATAGCAGCGAGTAGCTGCGGGGGTAACGTTGTAACAATGTTAAAAGAAAAACGGTTGCACTAATCGCGAGGGTGGCTCATTACATCCTTAATCATGACCGATCGCGGCGAGAAGGGAAAACGAATGAGGAAGCGGGAGCGGAAGAGTATACTATCTGGTTATAACTATATCGCGGCTCGGATAATTTATGAACGCGCGCCCGCGCTCGCGCGCATGCGGGCCTGGCATGCGGGTGTGCGTGCCGTCATGCACAGCGCATGCACATTGGTGTGCAGTGGTGCACACACGGTGCACCCTGCACGGTAGTGTACGCGACGGTGAAGGTGAGAATTGGTGAGAATGCGTGAGAATGTGACGAAGACCGTGGGCGCGCTAACACAGGCGACTGCGGACCACGACGGAGTGGGACGCGTTTCGTATACCGTGGACACACAGTGAAAGCGACGGCGACGGCGACGGTGACGGATCATTAGCAACGACCGTTGGCGGAGGAAAGAAGCGCTGCGGTTACGACGAGTGCGGTAGCGCGACCATCATCGCGTCGTTGCGTTTCGGACGCACGGATCACGGTTATCACGTTGCTCGGTACGTTTATTGCCAGGCAGAGCGCATTTACTCCGATTTTACTCGCCTTTACGCTGACGACTACCTCGCAAGCGCGCGCTATCTCTCTCTTTCTCTCTCTCTCTCTCTCTCTTTCTCTTTTTTTCCTATCTGTCTCCTATCTTGAGGCGCTGAGGACGATCAGCTGTTGTAGGTGTTCCGCGTATACGTCGTTAGTGAACCCCGCAGCGCGAACCGACACCGAATCTCGGAGTACTAAATGTAACATCAAACAGTGCAGGTGCGAAAAGCTGTTACGACACTCAGAAATGAGATGGTTCAACGACGGTGCTGTTTCAAAAGTCTGACGCGCTGCACGTAGAGTCTGTGCAGGAGGTGACGCTCGAACGGCGGAGATTATGACGACGAGCAGCGTGAGAGTCGATCGACATTCGCGCAGCTACACCACGGTAAACCGTGCGAGTCCGTCATGTACATATGATTATCCGGGTTCATGCGTTCCCTTACTATCAGCGGCGAGCGAACGACGACGACGGGCGCGGAAGGAAGCAGTCCCCCGGGCGGGGATCAGCGAACGCAGGCCTCCTCGTCGTCTGTAACTAGTAGTGACATCCAGGGGATGCCTAGCCTACACTCGCTCGTCTTACGACGAGCACCACTGATGGACATGGGTACCGCGACCAGTTCGGTCACGTCTGTCACTCCTCCCACTAAGTTAGCGACCAGCCAGAAGAAGATCGAGAAGAGCAAGCTCAGTGGTATCAGATTACCTCTGATACGTAAGGAGGCCAGCGTGGTGAATCTCTCTTTGACTGAGAGAACTGCGCCAGGTAGAGAAGCAGACGCGCCTCTCCTGCGTCCTGAGAGCAGCGCGAGTCTGGAGGCACGTGGAAGCAGTTGGATAAATCTGGCTCCTGGCGCGCTGAGGAAATGCGAGACCGCTGTAGGACTGAGTACCTCTGCACTTGAGGGAAGACCCATAAATCGCAGCAGAGTGTGCTCTCGCTGCTCCAGCCTGTTGTCCTTGGCGTCCAGCTCGCGTTATAGCCTAGTGGCTGGCAATTTTGTTCCTGCAGGCTCACAGCAGACAATTGGACGGATATTTTGTAAATTGTGTCTTGTTGACACTTCTCTCTCCAAAACATTTAAAATCGAGGGATGTGGTTGTTCCTATTGTAAAGATGTAAGTCTTAAGTTTTTTTGGATCATTGTTTATTTAGGAAGGATGTGTATTAAAGAGATACTTATTTTGTTTTCTGATGACTTTTAGTGCATGCGTGCCTATGTAGAATTTGAGATTGAGGAAGGCGCGTACGAGATTAGTTGTCCTGATGCTCAGTGTGATCATGGCGCTATATTATCTTTGAAGGAGATATCAAGTCTTGTCAATACTGACCTTGTGGAGAAGCATTGCAAGTTTCGTTTAAATAGAGGTAGGTAATGTGGATTCTGTCTCTATTCAGTTAAATGTAAAAGTGTAATCGTTCACACAAGATGATCGACATCATTCTAAACACTTTCATAATATAATTTTATATGCAGATGTGTCGATGGATAAAGGACGTGCATGGTGTCCACGAGCGGGTTGTGAAACAATATGTTCGATAAATGGCAACAGTGGAAGCGGCACTCCTTTAGGTCCTGTTCACTGTCCCAACTGCTCCACAGATTTCTGTTCAATATGTCGCGAGCCTTGGCACAGCGGACCTTGTTCAGATCTTCCGTTAGGAATACCATTTGGTAGCGATCACATTAAATGTTGTCCTATGTGTTCTGTGCCGATAGAAAAAGACGAAGGTTGTGCTCAAATGATGTGCAAAAGATGTAAACATGTGTTTTGCTGGTACTGCTTAGCATCCTTAGACGTGAGTATTCAAAGCGGTAAAGAAAGTATGCGGTTATAACGTTCCAAACCTTTAAATCGTTGTTACTTTATACATGAGAATGCTTGGCATAAGACGCAAATTGATTTTTAAATTATTGATGCGTAGGATGACTTTCTGTTGCGACACTACGACAAGGGACCATGTAAGAATAAATTGGGCCACTCACGTGCATCCGTGATATGGCATCGAACGCAAGTGATCGGGATCTTCGCTGGTTTTGGCCTACTTCTACTTGTCGCATCGCCCTTACTATTATTAGCGGCACCTTGCATCGTATGCTGTAAATGCCGTGTTTGCGGCTCTTCCAGACTCGAACAAGAGGAAGGCGACACGACAATATAGGACCTTCCAAACTTTTTAATAGATTCTTGCTTAATTGTTTTTTTGAACTAAAATATAAGCACTCTTCCTAGGCTTCCATACATGGGAGACAATATAATTGGCAACTTATATAGATATACATTGCATTTTTTGTTAAGTTTATGTTTTATTTTTGTCCGCCTTACTAGAAGGTACATAATACAAAAGGGCAAGAATGTATATCTCAGTTAAGAGAGCAGAGACAGAGCATATTGTGTGATTAATAATACTTATATTTATGTTTTATTTAGATATTGTTTGGACAGAATAAGAGATGCACTTTGTATAGTTATAAATTTGTTCTTCTGATATACATTTATTTTTATAGTTTTTTATATAGTCACTTAATAAGTTTTATATGATGATTACTTTTATAAAAAAAAAAGATTATTTTTTGTGATGACTTGTCATTAATTATGTGATTTAAGCAAATCTAATAGTTTATAAATACTCATAACAAATACATGAACATTCCAGAAATTTATTTACGTATATTTCGGATTTGTTAGATTTTTATACTGCCGTGCAAAGCATGCTATAACCGAACGTTGTGAAAATATTTGTGTTGTAAATTATAATATTATTGTGTATTTGCTATTATTTATCAGAATGAGAGCTTATTTTTTTTATTGCCCTTGTAAAACGGTGGTAACAAAACACCGATCAATCATTTGATTCTTCTTGATTTTTACTTTATGTAACATAACTAAATTATAATTTACACCTTAAAATATTACAGTGTGTGTATATCTATATGTGTGCCCGCATCGAATTACCGTGTAAGGCTCAAATCTACATTTGTATAGTGAAACGAATGATCATGTGAAATATTAGTTTGCACAATATTCTATTTTTGTTATTTTAATTTGTGGGTGCTTTTATGTTTGGTGATTTAATCGGATGTATATTACATGTACATTAATTTAGAACTATAAAAGAGCATAGTGAGTAAAAATAGCTATTACATACAAGAGGATCTATCTCATGTGATTATGCATTTTATCATTGAAATCGAGAGAATGTTGTTAATATGTATTTAACACGTTATCATTATCGATCGATGCGTGAGCTGTGCAGTTAACGTTTGACATTAAGAATTTATAACTCAATTTGTGCCATGTGATTGCGAGACTCTCCTGAAATTACTTCCGGGAGCTCGAAATCCGCGACGAAGTAAATTCGCATCGAAACGTGTTAATTACATTTATAATAATTATCTATTATAACTGAAATTTAGATTATTGGAGGTCACAAATATATATAATCAATTTTGGACAATAGTTATATGTTATCTTCAAGAAAAAACACAAACAGATTCTCAACGCAAAAAATAATCGATACAAATATCAAGGAAACGACAGAAAAAATATATATATATATACATATATGTGATTACGTAATAATAAATATATGTGGTATTTTGTATATATAGTAAAATGTGAATGCTTAAGTGACAAAATATGAGTAAACGTTAAGTTTGGACAACAAAATTTGCATTTCTCGCAAATACGGTACAGAGAATTCAGAGAATGATTGCGTTACGTATAAGTTTCTGTGTAGATGACTTTTATTATTTTACGTCAGAAAAATTGTTAAAATATCTCACATTTGTTGTATTATTAATATCGCATGTAAATACGAAAATACACTCGTTCGTGTACGTGTGTATACAATTATGCATTTGAGTGTGTGTGCACTCGTGTTAAAAAAAAAAATAATAAAAATTCAATGAACTAGAAGTAAACACTGTGCACTCTCTGTGTTTATCTCTTTCAACTCCTTTATTGTTTTTGTCCGAACGTTTCTTTTGTTTTTCTATTATATTAATATTGGATTGGAGACATTACAGTAGCTGGCGGCCAGAGGAACTTCCAAAAAATCGCCTTAGTAGGCGCGGATGTGATTGTAAGAAAGAAAAAAAACAACATTCGTTAAATATTAATGAGATATGTATATACGTACAGCATCTCGTACAAAATGGAGAAAGAAATTGCTCAAGGTCGACCAATCGATATCGATGACGTCAAAACCGAGAAATGCAGTATAAATTATTTCTACAACTCGCGCCTAGCGTGCGAGATTTTAACTGATAAAAAGGACGATAGCTCCTGTTTGCTCAGCAGCCGTTACGTTTTGACCTAAAAAAAATTCAACCGTGCTTAGTCCCAGTTTTTTATCTCCTTACGAATTGTATTTTTGTATCGATGGTAAATGCCAGTATACCGTAATGTTATGAACGTGAAACTGTCCCGTTAATTTAACAGACCTCTCGAATCTGCGGAGTCAAGGAGGGAGAGAAGCTACCGAACTCTTACCGTTTTTACTTTTCCCCACTATGACATTATTTGTACAGGGCCGCCCGTCAAGAAAGGCTCACGAGAAAATCTTCTTGGGTGCTTCAGAAGAGGGGCGAAAATGTTAGTACATAATTAGGTATATTATGTGCTAAATCTAATAGAAAAAGATGAAAATGTATAAATCTAATTGTAAGTAAACCCGTTGACAAGATCTTTTCTTTAGCCGCGCTTCTTCTATTCAAATTAGATAAGTATGTTTGGAGGGCCAGAGAGAAAGCTAAAAAGTATGAGAAAATGCTATAAGAAATTTATAAATGATAAATAACAAGGAAATAAAAAGAAACATCGATTTAAGGCCTTACACTGCTTTCTACTCTTTAAAAAGCTACTTTTTAGACATTTTTCTGTAAAAAGGATTCGGTAAATTAAAAATCTATAAAGAGGTATTCATTATATATACATGTATTGAAGTATACAACTTTTTTTTTCTTAGAAAATGACAGCACTGCAATTAATTGAAATAGCTTGGTTTTCAGTGAACAATTGGGATATAACAAAATTGGCTACGTTTAGCTTAGTAGAGAAAGCAGTTTTATAAATGTTGTAAAATTCTTTGTTGTGATTGGTCTTGTTCTGATTGTTACTCATGTTGGATATAAATGTATAAACCAATCATAATAAATCGTATAAAAATGTTAATATAACAGTTTTTAACTTAATCAAAAAATCATTACGTACTTCTTTAGATAATTAAAGGTTTTTTGCAAATTTCAAGTAAATCGATTAAAAATTGTAAAAGTTACGATATACCTCGATTTAAATATTTTGAAAAAAACGAATTTAAAATTTTTTATGTGGATATGCACTTCAAAGAATCAGCTTGTAACTTTGTATAAGATACTTCGAATTTTTCATTTCAACTAATAGAGTTATATATTTTTACATATATAACAAGTATTTAAACAAAAAAAAATCGATTCTTTTTTAAATTTCAAAGTGATTTAAGACTTAAAGTGAAAAAAGCGATTTTGAGGGGAGGAATGGAGGACATCAGCTGATACTCCTCCACTTCTAGAGTTGTATACATATAATTAAGCCTGTTTTATTAGTCTTTAGACTGCCGGCAAATTTTCATAGAAATAAAAATTTTTTTTTTTTTAAATTCGTCTATAAATAAAGTTATTTCGGTCAAGAATGATAACAGGAAGATAGGTGGCCACTAAAGTGGCCACGCCGGCAGTCTAAAGGTTAAATAGTATAATAATGCAAACAATCGTTTAAAAAACTTGATGCATTATTTTTGGGACTAAAATTTGAAAAAAATTCTAATTCTTAGATTTTTTAATAAGAATATTGGTACATTTTTCAAGTAGATTTAACTTCGTCAAAAATTTAATCTATGAATATTTATTCATGAGCCAAGATTCGTCTAATAAGAAACTCTTGTTTTTGTATTATATCAAGAAACACATACTTGGTTATTGCACTACATAACTTTTTGCATTTTGATAAAAAATTTCTTTATTAAAGAATGATAAAGGATCAATATTACATGTCGGAAACATCAATGTTTTCACATTAAATAAACATATCGTCAATAGCATAGAGAATGTTAATAGAATAGAATTTTCCAGAGTTTTGTTCGGATTAAAAAAAGATCGACCTGTAAGCATAGATCACTAATGAGAAAATAACATTTGTACAACTTGTTTAATTGAACCCATTTATTTTGTTTGCTACATAACTTGCCGTATGAAAGTATAGCTATGCAATAAAGAATAAAAATTAATCGGAATGAAAAGATTCGCATCTGAGAGGTGCGATAGATAAGTGGTGGAATGTGCATGAGCGAGCTGATTAGAACTTTTTTCTTATTTCTGCTGATTAGAACTTCAAAATAGTAGCACTCTCGACAATTTCCACACACATTATCTAACGCACCGCGTCTCCCAACGTTGATGGAATTCCGTTCTTAGGATGTACACTTTATTCTAAAAGATATATCTGTAGATTTTCTGCAAAACGCTGCGGATAAGTTATTACGTATACATGTAAAATACTTGTTAAGAAAATCACACAAATTGATAACATGAAACAATAGTGAATACTATTATAAATATTAGTACAATTATAAAACACAGTTAGTGACAGAAAAATAATTATCTAAAAATAAAATTAACAAATATAAGGAAGATCGAGGCAGCATGAATCACGGAGCATCATAGATCATCGATTATTTAGGATAATCTAGTACTTAGATTAAATATAATTGATATTATATGATTGTTACATGCCTTTAAATAAACTGTAAAAAAGAGGATGAGAAAAATGTCTGATGTTTCACTGGTGTTAAGACTAGATTCTAGACCTCGAATCCATATTAGTAAGTAAACGTCTCGCCGCGAAGTCATAAATACAGCCAGGAGGAACTCTTTCTGACCTCCTCATATAGTGATATCTTGCAATATTTAATTTTTTATTTATATAAAGAAAATAAGAAAAAAATTATATCTAAAAATACTTTTGAGAGTTTAAACTTTTGTTGCTGCAATCTTCCTTATACCTAAATAAAAAATAAAACTATTAGAAGATTATGTCGTACGGCGGTAAGGATTTTGAACGAATGCGATTATTCAAGAACACCCTTGGCTTTAAACACATCCCTCATAAATCCCTTCAGATATTTTATCTCCTGTTGCAAGTTCTTCATCTTTTCTTTTAACTCCTCGTTGTGCTCCATCAATTCACGTTCTTCTCCTTGTATCTCCTTGATCTCTTGTTTCTTCTTTTGTCTATAACGCGTGGCAGCGTTCTTATTTTGTTCTTTTTTCCGCACCTTCTTGTCCTCAAGAGACGATCGAGAATACGGCTTATGGCGATGTTTCGAAGAATCGTGAACTGTTTGCTTCAGGCTAGTTCTCTTCTCGGTTTCGAGACTCCAATCAGGATCGTCAATGGAATCATCGGTCGAACTGCTATTGGAGCTGCATGGGCTTATGGGAGACGGTATATCCTTGGTGTGCGAGCGAACGTATTCGTCCACCACTGCTAACTCGTTCGCAACATCCCCGCCAAGCGGACTTAGCGAGTCTATGTTGTCAGTATTCCACTGACGCGATATATTGCTCACGTATAGTGATTGCTCTGTTGGAATTATGTTATATATCGGTTGATTGTTGGTAAACGATTGCATAGGCTGCAGAGTGACTAGCAGCTGTGTGTCCACATTGACCGATTTATGCGGGGGTGATTGTGGAGGAGTAAGCGTTGAACTGGTTGGCGGAACGATCTGATGACAAGCTTCAACGTCACCTAAAACAGTTTCGAATTCCTGCAAGAGAGTTTGTGTGTTATCATGTTGTTGTTCTTGCTGCTGCTGTTGCGGCAATGTCTTTGTTACAATCGGATAGACAACGGAGGTGTAAACTGGCGACAGCGGTGATTTATTTTGATTTTCAGAAAGAGATATTTGTTCAAATATGGGCAGGTCTATCTTTTCCTCCAACCAATCTGAGAAGGGTTCTGAAATCAAACAGACGATCTTGATTAGAATGACAGTTGTTTGCGCACTTTGGCTTTAACATGGCTCTCTGCGGAATAAAGCCCGAAACACAAGCAATTGGAAAGCAACTAAGAATAATAAATTTCAACCTATCAGAAAATCGTATATACCAGAATACACGGTTCTGATATAGATTGAAATCTGTTTATTCTTTGTTCCTATTGCTTGTACTTTTCATTTGTGTACAGTAGTGTGCCCGATGAATACATAAATTTGTAACTGGGCTATAAATTGTATTTATTCAAAATGTTTACGTTAAAAAAATGTAATCATATATTTATTCAAAATTTTGAGTTTTTAAAAATATTTATTCATAAAAAACTATGATTGTTTAACCAGTACTCATATTTATTCATAATATTCAAGCAAAATATAAACTGATAAAGAAAGCTCCGATGTGTAATTATTAACCCTTAACTATAACCAAAACTTCGATAATTTTAAGTAAGAATAAATGAATTTTATTTATTTTTGTCATTGTAATATTCAGATTTGATGAGAGAAAAACTTAGAAATTTAAAAAAATACTTTTGAGAGCAATACATTTTTTATTTATAAGTATCTAAGTGATATGACATATTTTACATAATTCTCAAATGAAGTTTTGAGATAATATATAGTTTTTATTTGAGATAACGTATTACTTTTATCTTCAATTTATTTAGTTATATACCGTGTTATGTCATTAATCTGCCAGCTGGCATCACTAATAGAGGATCACTCTGTTGCTTTCATTTTTTTTATAGATTTCTGTTTTCTTTTGCAGGCTTGCAAGCTATACAAACAATACAGAGTAAAAGTAAATATGAAAACACAAAAATATTCGTAATCATATTTAAAAAATATTCAATCAAATATAATGAAAAAGTATTTATTCGTTTCTTGATGAATAAAAAAGAAGTGTATTCGAATAGATATTTACATTCATTTTTATTCATTTATTCGAATATTATGTGTATTTATCGGACACACTAGTGTACAGTAGATTAATTCGTTAGAATTCCTTAAGTAAGAATTTGAATAATTTTTGATTAACTCAAAAACTTTAATCATATACATCAAGTTCATTACTAAGAACTTGCATTGTACTATTAGAAAGATTTTCCTATATTTTACAGATTTCTTCCACTTTTTAGATTTTCCTTATTACAGTAATGCTTATACATTTATTATAGTAATAATATTTATAAATTTTATTGAATTAAATACATGCGCTGAAATTGGTGGACATTATTCAAACTTACTAAGGAATTCTGTAGTCCGCATGCAAAATTCTCTAGATAGCGATACGCGCGGCCGATGGCGCCGTAAATCGACAAAACGCGCCTATCTTATTTCTAATTGACATTGCATATCAGTTCGCGCGCCACACTCGTGATGCATTTATTCGTTTGCAAATGAATCACACACTGGTGATATTATATTTCCTAGTATGTGTGCATTGTTATTGGATAACGCGAGACGCAATAATATGTCTCTGGAAATATCGTATGGCCGGCAAATATTCTGCGATGTCTATGAATGATCGATCCTCGTATTTCCTATAACGTTAAAACTGTTTACTACCTATTATGTTCTGGAAATTACGTTATCCATCTTTCATGTTTTATCAGTGGTATCGAATATCGAATTTTCTTCCTCATTCTTTAGTGTAAGAAACGCTTATAGTGCTCAGGAAAGAGACTAATATGTAAGTGTGTCCTGAAAAGTAACATGTTACCCGACAATACTCTTCTTATATATAAATTCGATAAAAAATTTCAAGCTGATAGTTAACAAGTACTTGCAACGTGCGCGAACAATAAATAGGTGTGGCGCATTAATATAATTTCATGGACATTAAGTAGGAAAACAAGTTCCTCATTTGCAATCTCATTTATAATGAGATCAATCGCTTGACTACAGCGACCATTTTTTTTTATTTCGCATGCAAAGCAATGTTTTTGAAAAAAATACATTTTTTAAAGATCATTACTAGTGACTGCACGTGCAATGGTTAGCCTTATAGAACTTGGACAAGCGCTTCAAAATACTCTTATCTTTCTTGAAGGTTTCGCCTTTTCAAGGACATAGCCAATCAAGGACCTACAGTACATAAGAAGTGAATAATTTTCGCACTCTACGACAGCCGTGACCTATTTTATGAAACTTTGATCAGTAGCTATTGGATGTTATCTTCATTTAAATACAAGAGGGCAGGAGGTTAGATAAGACAATTTCTGTACTCGGATGACGTTAAGTGTTAGAAGTGCACAAAGAACTTTCAGGAAAATAGAGATACGTGGCGAGTGCAGTTAAAATGTCATCAAATTTAAAAATGCTACTGTACGTATACGTATCGTATTTTTAAATAAGATAATGTTTTAACTGCACTTGCATATCCATCTTCTTAAAAGTTCTCATATATCTCGAGTTCATTACCATAACTTTTGTTTCTTAAGAATGGATCGACATCGAATGTAATATCTTAAAGA
The DNA here is from genome assembly GCF_001594065.2 of Cyphomyrmex costatus. Classification (NCBI taxonomy): domain Eukaryota; kingdom Metazoa; phylum Arthropoda; class Insecta; order Hymenoptera; family Formicidae; genus Cyphomyrmex; species Cyphomyrmex costatus. The sequence goes on along the minus strand of NW_017277125.1, from coordinate 2,484,622 downwards.
TATGAATTAATTTTTTTTACACAGAACATGCATCTACTTTATGATCTCTATTATACTTTTATGAAAATGTAACGAACAAGATAATTGACTTGATAATGTGTTAGAAGAATGTAAACAAGTGAGGTTGATGTAAATTTGAATTTCAGCAATGTTTAAAGGTGCTTCCTTATCAAACATATTGGCAAAAATCTTTCTAAAATTTGTGTACTTAATGTTTACATTACATTATGTACATGTGCGATTTAACGTATCATTTTTTCTTTCTAAACTGTTGAAAATTTGAGCTGCAAATTTGAAGTTTCGTTTGCAGTGACACGAAAAGTCACACGTGCGTTAAATGTTTCTCTCTCGGAAACGAATAACATTAAAGTGTCTACTTAAACCTCGGAAAAAATGATTTGTTCAAATTTTTAGAAAAATTCGTTATATATAAGTTTAATATAAATTTATTATGTAAACTTTTGATTTTTTTTTCTACTCATAATTGTAGAGAAAAAAAATTAAGAACTACTCAAGAGTTTTGAAGAACTTTACTTCCAATGCAACACTTTTTCTAAAGAGTATTAGAGATAAAGATAAATATATTCAAAATATATTTCACGAACATAAAATATACAGCCCATAAAAACATCTTAAATGTCTGTTTATTGAAAAAAAAAAACAGACATGTCATGAGTTGATCAAACTGTTAACATGTATTGTAAAATACAAGCAAATACCTTGAAGAAACAATTAAAAAATATATATATTTCGGTTCTTTATAAAGTTTTCGAACTTTCTTAATAGTAGAACAAAAGTAAATACTTCGAGTATAAAATTCATCTAACGCAGGGGCAAAATATTTTATCCGTATACAAATGAATTGCTCATTATTAAAAAAGTGCACAATTTCAATCAATCTTTTTGGAGAACAAGAAATAGTCTACATATTCAAAAGAAAACTACAATCCTGTGAAATCATAATTATATTTGAGAACTTTGGAAAGATAGAAATAAGCATGCCTAGTATGTGTGTAATGCATGTAGGCTTTGCATTTATGCCTATTTCCACCAATAGTAATTTAAAGCCTGAGTCATAATTAAAAAGCACAGGCAATAGGAATAGAAAAAAAATCTGTAAAAAACGTTTATTGTGATATGCATGGTTTCTAATAGAAAAGCAAAAGTAATAAGAAAATCTGTTATTTTTTATTGCTTGTGCTTTTCAATTATATCTTAGGCTTTATTTCAATCTCGGTTCAATTAACTCTTCAATCTTTTCTAATTTTAAGAATTAGAAAAGAGAGATGAAGAGTAAGTTGAATCACGATTAAAATTAATGTACACTATATTGGTAGAAATGAGCATTAGTGATACAAGTCGGCATAAATTGTTTCATTTTTCTCAACATTCCTCTTAAGCAATAAAGAACAATACTAAATATATTTTAAAGACAAATTAAAGAATCTAGAAAACATCTTTTAAAAAGCGAGTACCGAGCCTTAAAATTACAGAGTTTCTACGGACACTTCTCGTGTTTATTTATAAAATAAAAAATATATATCTATAGATCAATAACAAGTCAGTATTTATTTTATATTTCGAGTATTTTCCCACTACATTTTTAAATTCCACAACACAAAGAACATTTAAACGTTGTTTTAATACAACAAAAAATGTATGTTTTGGAATTTATATATTTTAATTACTGAACAATTTATACTACTTTTTACATTCCACTGCGAATTAAAGAACGGAATGTACCATACAATAGTTGTATATAACAGTAATGATAAAACTAATACAGTACCAATATGTCTACATGTACAATGTGACCAGATAACATATTTCTATTCCCTACCTCGCCTAGATAATAAATTCTGTATTATGCCTCGACTTGAAGCAATTCGGAGCATTCGACAAGTGGGGACAAACAGAATAAAGGGGGAGGGGAAAAGGAAACCTACCACTGTAACATAAGGCAGCCATGGTAATTGTGTGTGGTTTGGTGTTTCCCTTGTTAAAGATACGGGAGGAGAGAGATCAGGTGGGAGTGTATATCTGGTGTAGCTGGTTGGGAAGGGCCGGTGGTTCCAATACGATCGTTCCTTCAGTAGCGCCGACGTAGCGTGCCGCAGCTCGTACGAAGACGTAGAAGAACGTGCGATCCTCCCACGTGTAATCACGACAGATCGGCCGATATTCAGCGTCTTTTCACAAGTTTCTGGGAGTTGACGATGATCTCTCGGTTCCACGTGTACCGATATGCGAACTGCATGCTATTATATAACATTAGCACACTCCACCATCGAGACGACGAATCGTTTTCACGGATCAACTTTAATGATGCCAGTCTCGTAGGATTACCGGCGCCAAGCCACCGTTCTTTTCAGGGCACCCGCGTGCGGTTGTGCCCATGCATCAACAAACAAATGTGTCGCTGCTGTAAATCTCCGTCGAATCAGTAGGACGGGCTGAATATCGTCGCCGGATTTTAGATATTTTCACAGATGTTTCGCTGTAATTCGTTCCGCGCTTCTCCCGGACGACGATGCTCGATGTGTTCGGCGAATTCGCTTGGTATATCTTGTTACTCCTGTACTCTGTCAATGCTCTGAGATTTCAATGGTCTTACTGTTTCCAAAATACGACGCAAGGTGGTATTTTATGCAGCCACGTGTTTGCGTTAACGAGCGTCCGGTGTCACGTCCGGCGATTTCACAGTTCGTTCGTATCACTCGTGCGGGTCGTTCACTTCCTTGGCGATGTTACGAGATACGTATTACGAAGAGCGTATTACGAAAACCTGTGTTCTGTTCTCCGTGGAATTTTCCGGCGATTCGCGCGGGAAAACTGATAAGAGATTTCACGCGTGAGCGGGGAAAAGATGTTTTCGTCGAGATCGATAAGCGGCAGTCACGATATCAGAAAATGATGTGCGTAAGACACTGATAAAGAGATCCAAGATGTTACGGACTCCGTAGACGGTTAATTAAGCACTGATACAGCGCGACGATTCGTCGAATGGCGATCGTGCAAATTGGACTTCGGTGGCCTGTATACTGGCGAGAAACCGCTCCTGCTTATCTTTGGACTTTCCCCTCTGTCGCCCCTACTCCCTCCTCTCAATCTCGCCACTGACACCGCCATCACCCCCCTATCATCGTCTATAAAACCAAAGCCATTCGCGTAGAGGTTAACCAGTTTGTCCCACTCTCTTTTACAAGAAAAAAAAGGAGAGGAGCGCGTGAGAGCGACGAAGAGCGCGGAAAAGAGAAAAAGAGTAGACGGTACCAGAACGGTGCCAGTGGAAAAGAATGAAAGCGATAGGGGGATACGAAATCGAACGAAAATACCAGTTTTCACTTTTTTTTTTTTTTGCGCAGTATGGAAAAATGCGAAAAGTAGGCGATTCTTAAGTTAATGCGCATTCACGCGCGTCTCGTGTCCTTTACCATGGCTCGCCGCTCGATTATATTTGCGCACGCGGATATTGCGAAATATCACTCGAAAGCATAAAGCAGTTTTTTTTTTGTATCTCGCTTCTCTGGAATATCGAGAACACTGGTATCCCTAGAGGGGTCTCGAGGTTCGTGACGCTGTGCTACGCGGTGGTTCTCTATTGAATCGCTTATTTATAACAATGTCATTTAAAATGCGGGCGATACGACTATTGAGATTTTTTACCATCCAGATACGATAATGTGTGAAAATTGTATGATTTGTAATTGTATGAATAAGCAGGATCTCTGTGAATTAACTCCGGACATAAACTTTTTTTCCCTAGAGCAAGTATAACGCGCTATGATTATGTTAAAGATTATGCAGATAAGCTCCATTTAGAACATGATCATAAAACTAATCGTTAGTAATCATGCAATTAATTATATCATAACATTTAAATGATTAAATGTTATGACAAATGTCATAGATTTTTAAAAAATTACAGAATAAATTTCTCACGAACTTCCTTTTAATTATAATACTCCTATTAATGGACTTTCGTTTAGTGGGTTATACTTTTCACGAAATATAATATCCGTATCAATGTTTGTGATAACAAAAGCCAAAAAAAGTTGCCAGAAATATAAATCTGGTTCATTAATAATGCTACTTCAAAATATTAAGCAACGTGTTTAAACGGAATCTTCCAGAGATTTGACAACAAACCAGGATGGATATCTTTAGCTGAATATCGTATTCTTGATAAGTTAAATTCAATAATAAATTTTCTCTGTAATTAAATTGGAGATTAAATTCCAGCAAGTTTTTTTACAATAAAAATTTAATACAATTTTTAATTACGGAAATATTTAATATTAAATTAACATTATTTACATAAAAATACATCTATACCTCTTGAAATAGTAATTTATTTTATTCAATAAAAATAAACTCCAGGTTTGATGACAATGAGTTATTAAAATATTATCAAAACTTAATTCACTAATGAAAAATTCAACGAAAATAACTGAGTTTAATATCAATGTTTTTAATTATTCAATGATATAATATATATCTTAATTATAAAATCATGTCGATCAAAAATCAGAACGACCCAAGATTAGAAGTTACAATTCTAAATTTATAATGTATTCTTGTATTTTATTACCGTATATTACAACATTCATATTTTTAATATCATTAAGAAAAAACTAATATTTATAACATTTAATTTCCTGCTTATCTTCATATGTACAATTATTGCTTCTACTTTACATTCTGATTTGTAATTCTGACTTGACTTTTCTTGTTCTTAGATAAGAGCTTACATAGATAAGACTATATTCATAAAAGATTTTTAAAATTATGTTTTTGTATGTTAAGCATATTTTAAAATAACAAAATTTTACATATGTATATTCGTAGACAGATACTGAAAATTATATATGATATGTATATGTATATGTTTATTTACTTCATGTAAAAAACGTTTATTTATTTCATGTAAAATTCTAATATCATTGAATATAACATTGAATATTTTGGTCGCTCGTTGCAAAATGAATATTTATCACTGATATAAACCGTGTTATCACAATTTAAATAATTATATATTTATATATATTTTATAGTAAATTAAATAAATTCGATTGAACGCACTAATGCACGCTGATACATATAAAACATTTTTTTTTGATATTTCAAATAATTTATGAGATATCATGAAAAAATCTAAAAACTGTCCATACCAAATAAAATTTTCTAAATTCGTCTATTTATGTGAATTATATGTATAAAATGTTACCTAAAAATCAGAATTTGATACTTCACAAGGTTCTTTTGTAAGTGTGTTCAATCGAATTCGCTATTAAATAGACAACAAGAAACAAAGACAACATATTTACCTTCTTTAATCCATTCGTCTAATTTTTCTAAAAGCTGTTTTGCTACTTGTGCACGGGAGGGATGGTCTTCATACATAACAGCTTCCACAGCATTGTTAGAAGCTTCTACAGACTGATCTTCGAATAAAGGCCAATCATCATCAATTTCTAAGGACGGTGTCCCACTGCGGGACACCGGCTCGTACTTCCATAGCAACATCTCCTGGTCCGGACTGAATGACATTCTCGATGCGAATCCAATCAAAGGATATTGAAGAATGATGAAAAGAAATTTTGGGCTTAGCAACGTAGCTAATAATGAACGCCATATTGGCACTGAAAAATAAAACAACAATTTTCATGTTAATGACAAATCAAAGAAACAAACAAATAGTAAGAATAAAAAAAGAATAAACAAACGTTTCTCTCGTTTATTTATGTTTAATATTTAACGAAAATATGAGAAAGAGAGTTTTAGTGCAGTCTAGTGTAGGAATAAAAAACAGACCTTAAATATAGTACTCAGAACACGCCAAACAAACTTATTTTCTACAGTTATACTTTTCAATAGTATTGTACAGAATTTAGAGAAAATCGGCACAACAAAGATGCTATCAGCGTCAGAGCTGTGTGACTCAGTGATGCAGACGAACGTCTAGGAATATGACCAGATTTCAGTTAAATCCTAGAGCACGTTTTTCTCGTGTTGTTTATTTCTTACAATATAGAGTTACATTTACATTATTTATATTCTTATAAAATAGAGAAATCTAAAAATAATTTTAAAACTCATAAGCAATTCTTTTTATTTTTTTTTCTCTGGAATAAGGTTTTTAAGATAACTATGAATGGAGTGTTGTGGCCACCTATTTAAAGGTTAAGTAAATATTTTCAACGCTAGAACTATGTATATCAAAATAACAAAAATAGGCAAAGGCAAAGAAGAGTCAAATACAAAATTCTATGTCTAGAGAAACTATTGCTTGTCTTAATATAATATTTAAAAACGTAATTTTGTATTCTTACTAGAAACATAAGGATGTTTCGCAAATGATCATCCAATCGCTTGACGAGCTCTTATGTTCCCTCTGAGAAAATACTCAACTTTCTTTGAACATGACCGTCTACAACTCCACTATCGTTTTAATTTTGTTAATTTTACTGCGTTTATTAATTTTTTTGAGGAGGGCCCAAATATGGAGCCGAAACGTCTTGTTTTTCTAGTTTTATTTTTTAATTTCGAATTTAATATATTCATACGAGCGTTTTAGAAATTAGTAGATAATATTTTATATATTTTTTTTTGACTCTGTAATTAAAGGTATTATGTTATGAATTTGCTGTCTAGAATTTTGTATTTGACTCTTATTTGCCTTTGCCTATTTTTGTCATTTAAATATTAAGAGTCCTGTATATTCTCTTCATTTTTATATCAAAATAACTGATTTTTACAAAAATTACTTAAATTTATAATAATGCATTTTACATGATTTTCTGTTATTTTTGTTGCAATATATAAATGATTAAATTAATCAATTTAATTTCCCATTCCATTCTTTTTTCAAAGATAAAATTGATTTTTCGATTGTTCTTTGTCTCTGTACAGGACAATACTAACAACGAGTCCTGATTTTTCATTATCTGGTTAACTTGTGATTAGACTTAACCTGATATTTATCTAATGAGCTTTATCTGTGACGATCTCATGGATGCCCAATGAAGTGAAACATTAGATTAAGCTTAACCACAAGTTGTTCTTATTAATATAATCTTAATCATAAGTAAACCAAATAATAAAAAAAACAGGTGTTGAGATCTGTTTTCTGTGACTAAACTAGTGTATACTTTTGTGTAAACCATTTATCATAAAATGAGAGAGAAGAAATAAAAAGTCATTTTACAAATTATGAGACACAAATATGTGCTTTTATTAATTTATTAAATTTGCTTAAAATTGCAATCAGGTAAAATTATATTGCAGTTTAAAAATATATTATTATAAATTAGAAAAAATTAACTATAATTATTTAATTTCTCAATAAAAGATTTTTCATGCATGAATACATATATGTATAAATATGTATGAACAAATATGCATAAATATTCATAAACATACAATATATAATTATATATGAAATATATCCATGCATGTTCACACATATTTCTTTTGTAAAATTATTTTTTAGTATACTAAAAATAATAATAACAATGAAAAGACAAAAAATCTTTTGCAGTTTGTTTTAGAAAAAATCAAATTAGGGAAAATGTAGAACTCATTCGAACTTAAAGAACTTTCTTTTGTCACACTTTAAATTATATCTATTTTATTTATATGGCATCACAAAATGTCCTAATATCTTTTCATACCATCTCATTCTTTCTCTCTCACAACTTCATGTTAATTTCTGACACCATGTATACAATCAATTTATATTATTCAATTACAAACAGACCTATACATATAGATACATTATATGCCCAAGTGGCAGAGATTAATCGCTTATAAATTGAATACTGAATAGAATGTAAATTTTGTTTTTATATATTCAATTAAAATTCTATATTTATATTTTAAATTAAAGAATATATTTTTTCACAATTTGAAAATTGAATTTACACTCGGATGATGGTCAGTGATGAAAATATAAGTTTCAAATAGGAAATCTCGGATGATTATTTCTCGCTTATCTCAGCGGAAGCTATTTTTTTCTATATGCAGATTACGCTGAGGAATCAACCAACTGAACTACTACACATCATGTATGAAGTATCATGACGCAATACAAGATTATTATCTGGCAACATCTTTCAGCAAGATTGGGCAATGTGCACAGATCGCGAATATTACGTTACATAATTAACGTAATGCGCGATTGAACAATGATATGTTGTTAAACGATTAGCGTGATATAGAAAAGCATGACCATCTTTCCATCGTGATATTTGACACGGACGACTATGACTCACAAGATGGCTAACGAGCCTCGTAGAACGCACACGAGATCCGAACCGTACGCGAAATATCTCAACGAGAGAGACAAAAACGATATTGTATTACTTACCGCATGATTACTTCGGGGCGTCGGCACACTTGCGTGTGCAAGTCTTTGTTAAACTACAGCATCATCTTACTCGTATTCTGGAACGTAGAGATAATCCAAACGTCTTCTTTACGAGCCTCATGGATGGGGAATATTGGGGAATGTGATGTGAGCATTGAGCAAGCGTGCCGTCAGTTTCCGTTAGGATTCGGGTTTCGATCGGGTCACGTGAGTTTCCCCCACGCTACCATGAACTACTCATCGTCCGCGTGTTGGTTCAGTTCTTGGTTATTTCCAGTATCGTATTAAGGCATATACTGAGAGGGTTTTAAAGTAACCCAGGGCAACAAATTTTGGGAAATTAGGAAAAATTTCACAACAGTTGCAAAGCTGCTTTTTCTGCTGAACGCAACCACACACACATTCTTTGCTTTAAAAATACAAATTATTTTCTGTATAAATTTTGTTTTTACGATAGAGAATTTGTTTTTAAAGCAGAAAATTTGTGTAATTGAAACAGAAAAAATACTTATTTTAATCTCACTTAAGTACATGTTCTCATGTCCCTCTATGCCATCCATGCGTGACAGATATTTTCTAAGATAAACTCAACAGTTAACAATATATAGTAGTAGTAGTTGTTCATATAGTCACTAGATTATAGATAATTAAGATGATTTATAGTAAAATGCAATTTATACTGAAGAAAAATTAAATTAATTGCTTTCTGTTTTTATTATTTTTGTAATAAAGTATATTTTTATTATCAAAAATATACTTATTATTTTATCAATTTGTTTGTATTTGTTGTATGCTTTTTACTGTTTGTATTTTAAATAAATAAATGATTTCTTCAAATTTTTGAGGAAATCAATATTTAAATTAATCTAATATAATTCCTAAAAAAATATATTTATCCATCGTGATATTATAAGCTAGGATAAATTTAAAGGAGCGCAGAAAATATATATCAGTCCTGCATATAAGCGTAAAATGGGTTAATACGGCTCTGACTGTTCCTGTGCATAACTTTACTTGGAAATGCTAGAGGCGATCTGGGTTAAATCCGGGTTAAAATTCCGGGTATAGAATGCTTATTTCGTGATAAATCATTTTTTGCCTGCTGGATGCATGATACACGTATGATCGTGAAAACATCGACACTTTATGTATGTATATGTACCATATATAGATACTATGATATATACATATATTATCAACGGTAGATATATTCGAATGCTTTTTTTTTATGAGTTTCGGAACGCGCTGATATGCACAGTGCCTACGCGCGGACTTTGATGATCTTGCATGGTCTTGCGCAACGAGTGGTAATATCGAAAATGCAATAACTTTAAATTTAATTCGGTTTCTCCTCATTATCAATTCAAAGTATTGTATTTTGATGATTAAATCATCAGTGTTAGTAATAAAGTTAGCGATTGCGGGTAAGGAATCTAATTATATAGTATCATAAATCGATCTGATCAAATATTCAACAAAATTTTTTTGAACATTTGCATTCTGCACATTTTTAAAAAAATATACCTATTATATTAGAGTAATGATAACTTCTCATTTTTCATATTTGGTGTGATAATCCAGTGTATACTTAGTGCCATACCTATATAATAGAACTCACACGTTGTTTAAAACAAATACCATTATGTTTTTGATGATTTTGACGTAAGAAAAAATGGGATAATTATGAATATTTAAAAAAAGTTGAATAGAGCCGGCGATTGTTTATCAATTATGGATGTCTTTAATCAAATGATATTGATTTTAAACTACAGCAATTAACATGTACACTGTTAACATAAACATAAAAAAATAATTAAATATAAAAATCGACTCTCGAAAATTTCAAATACAAAGAATAAATAGGCTAATGAGAGTAAACTCGCTGTTATTAATGCGAAATCACAAAAAACAATATATATTCGTTAACAATCATATGACATTTTTTGATTGTTAACGAATATATATTGTTTTTTGTGATTTCGCATTAATAACAGCGAGTTTACTCTCATTAGCCTATTTATTCTTTGTATAAAAAAATAATTTTTTAAACAAAAAACAAAACTAATTTAGCATTATCTCGCGTGGCGACGAATAATTTCGGACAGTAAGAATTTTGTTTTTTATTTAAAATTATATAGTTTATATTGATGTATGCGAACGTCAATTATTATAGTTTAAAGATAAATAACTTTTGTAGGAATATTTTTGGAATAAAGACTTATTAATTGATAAATAATTGGCAGTTTTAACTTTTCCCTTGGGTGTCCTGCAATTCACCCACTTTCTTTCCCTTACATTTATTTATTCAATCGAGTAGTAAACGCAAGTCAATCAGTGTGCAGGTCAACATTCATGTATTATTAGCTGATTGGTTCGAGTATTATATGTACTATGTACTAGTCAGGGTTAAGAAAGTAACTTGTAAAGCAATTTTCTCAACCCAGGTAGTATAATATTATTATCAACATATCGAAACCTTTCATCAATCAGATTCTCCAATTACTTGGTTCAGTGAAGAGTAATGAAAGATTATGTAACTATTTTTTTTTTCTTTTGAAGGCAGGATCTATGACTGAGGATACAAAATCACTTTTATGCTTACAAGTATTAATTAAGTAATGAACATATAAATCAATCAGTGCCAATGTCAATGTTATATTATATATAGCAGCATTAGCAACAATGAGCGATTTGCATATATTACTCCAATGAAGTACATAAACACAAAAATTTTATTCCATCGTTCAGTATTCGGTTTTGGCTTTAATGTATCTGCTTAGAATTAATTAGATATACTAAATTACTGATTGTACAGATATGGATAAATAGCATGCAATTGCTAATTTTACCGTTGCATGATTTCATAACATTGCATGTATGTAAGCATGTATATAAAAACGTGTATATACAAACTAATTTATTTCAAATTAATCAAAGTTACTTACGACGCTTACATAATCGCATTATTATAATAAGAGTATTTGAGAAAAGGAAAATATTAGAAGGAGATACAGAGGGTCTTAATCTAGAATAGAGAAAATTAGTTGTAGAAGAAATGTGAAAGTTAAAGTTTTGTCAAATAAAAATTCAAGTATAATAAAAAAGGTTTATATTTCTTTCTTTCTCGCATTCATACATTACGTACATTCTTTTTCTCTCTTTGTCTCTTTTTCTCTGCAGTATTTTCTTTTTATCTATAATACTACATTACTTGTAATAAGTAAAGTTACTAAAAATTAGTTTCTACGTCAGCACAATATACATGTAATACTTAAAAAAAAAATTGTTTATTTAAAATATCTTATTGTAAAGTCTTTTCTTTTTGTTGCTTGAAATACTCTTGCCTGAAACTCTCATTCATAATTTGTCCGATTTTCGTTCTAATCCATACAGGTGACATTAGAGTGATGAACTTTTGAATACTATGGGCCCAGTAACCAGTACTACTATCCATTTTGCCCAGAGTGGCAATAGCATTTCTTGCATAAGTTGTAGCGTCAGGTATAAATATACTTGAAACCTGCAATTTTTAATAAAACGTATATGTTAAAACAATAAAATGATATCAATATAATTCACGAAATAAATAAAATATAATCTAGTTATAAAGCAATATGACTATTGAAGTATTGAGAATTAGCGCTGTACAAGATGCGCGATAAAAATTTCTATATATCATCAAATTATAGCTATGTATTTAATATTAATGAGTATAGATACGTATGAATGTCAAACATGCAATTTTTTTGTCGAATGGATCTAATTATGCATTAACTCATCGTATATACTGAAAATGGTTAAAAAATTAGCCGAAACGTATAATCTTATTCTTGATTAAATATTAGATATACATATAACTATAATTTTTTTTATAATGTATAGAAATTTATCGCATACACCGCTAATTTCTAATAGCCATCCGCGCTTTGTAACAAAAGTATACATTAAAATTTTCAATAAACGTATATTATGCGTATACAAAAATAATATATTATTCCAAGCTTAAAATAATACACGAAAAGTATAATTTTACTGATATATTATTTAAAACTTTAGTTATATAGATATAAATTTAAAAATAATTTTATTAGACAATTAAAATAAAATAATTACGTAGAACACACATATGTATATATATTCTTTAAAAAAATAAATTCTTGTTTTAAGTAATAATAATAAGTTTTAATAAAATTTGTAATAATTACATTTTAAGATTTCTTATCACAAAAAAATATATTCTTTGTTAAAAATAATCATTCTTTTCTTATAAAATACAAATGCAAACTAAAATATAAAAATTGGTGTACAACAAATTGATTTCTTAAAAACAAGCTTTTAGAGTATAGAAATTCTGTTTTAATTTAAGGAATCGTTATAAGTAATATTATTTTAATAATGCGTAGTTTTGTTACCTGAAGCCTAGAGCTAAATGCGTTCATTTTGGTATTAACGAAAAGAGGCGACAGGTGTTGAACAGTTACGCCGAATCTGGAGTATTCTGCCCTGAGAGCATCGGAGAAACTCTTCACATATGCCTTCGTAGCGGCGTATACCGTCATCAGCGGCAGTGGTTGGAACTCGGATCCCGAGGAGACGTTGACAATCGCGCCTTGTCTGCGTTTTTGCATCTGCCCGATAACCAACCGCGTCATTAACGTAGTGGCGCCCACATTTACATTGATAATGTCCCACAGTTCCTTCTCGGGTACCTCTCCGACATACATGGGATACTCGTATTGCTTACCCACATTGTTCACTTAAAACAAAAATCGTTTGATATATTATATCCATATAGAAGCGTCATACATTAATCCTGCATGTGTGGAAATGCTATAAATTAATTTAAGTATGTATTAATTTATGTACCCTTGACTTGTGTATTATCATGTTATGCATTATCTATACTCTTTGTTCCGTGGGAGAATGACCTCTGATAATAAAGTGGGCAGAATATTGAAGTGTCACGACATTAAGTAGCAAATGCATTTAAAAAATGTTAGTCAGAGAAAAAATCGCTTAAGACGAGAATAAAAGAACAAAAATAATTTTAAATTGCTAATGCCAACGTGAATCCTGCCGTTCACTTCATCAAGGCGAGGAGCATACTGGTACTCACAATGCGCTCCTCGCCCTGATTGAAGTGAACGGCAACTGGCAAGGTTCACGAAACGTTGACATTAGCAATAGATTACAACACGGCGATAACCCTTTGGTATCTCTGAAGAAAATACCTGTGATAATCTCAAAAGATATTATCTAAGTTAAATAAAATTCAATTTTATGTAAAATTCTATGTAACTTTGGATAGGAACAAAACAACATAGAGACAAAATTCAAACGCTAGTTTGAAGCTCTATTTTTCTTCTTTAAAAGCATTCTTATCTCTATTTTTTTCACTGAGATACTTAATGTAAAGTGTGATTGATGTTTTTTTTCAATATTGTTATTCTTTAAAGTACTGTGTCTGGATTACATTCTAAAACGTAACTATAGTAACCAAATTCTATAGTTTACGTAATGTCAACTATAGAGAGTTTGGTTACTGTAGTTAGGTTTTATGTACAATTTTAATGTGTAAATACTTAATTTTTTTAAAATGTTCTTCAATTTCGAAAGTAATAAGTTCACAAAAAAAAAACAGAAAAAAATATTGATTATAATGTGCTTGATTGGCATGAATTTTTTCAAACCTTTTAAAAAAATTTTTCCATTGATTAACAAGAAACCCAATTTTTACAAACGACTTATCACAGACATGATATTAGAGAACAAAAAAAAAAAAATACGAAACAATCTTCGTTAGCATTTTTTTCATGGATTTAAATTTTTTATCATTTTGACATAACATAAATTCTTTTTTAGTTTTACTTATTTTTTAACAATTATATGTCGATCTAAATATCATCGGAACTTAACATTTTCTCACCTAAAACTAAATAAATTATACGACATCAAAGTTAAGTAAGTTAATTTTTTGTTATTAAATTAAGTTATACTCTAAGCATTGTTGAAAAAAAATCTGTGAGTTCGAAACATGTCTGTGCTCGTTTATTTAATTGTTATAATATTAAATCAAATTTAATATTTGCATCATATTTATTTTACTTTGTTCTTGGCCATTTACCTTATATGAAAGTCTAATTCATAATATATGTATTAGTCTTTCATATATGTAGGTACATTTTTAAATAACAAATTATTCATGTTAATTACGTATAATTATGTATACAGCATTTTTTTATTCAGTTTCTCTAACTCAATAAACCTGTTTATATTGACGTTGCGCTGCAGGATGTTATCACATTTACTTTTAAAAGGAAATCTGATGGTAAGAAAATCGAGATTTTGTTAATTTTGTTTTCCAAAAATTTCAAAAGATTTTAATTCCAGCGTTTTTGAAATTGTTTTATGTAAATTATTTTATATTGTTTAGCATAAAATAATATTTATTAATCCTTACAATTTATTTAATAAATCTGTATAATAATATTTTCGAACGTTTTAAGTTCTTTTTAGTCATTCTTAACGATAATTATATACGTACACCTAATAGTGTAACTTCCGTCGGTCCATAAAGGATAAGTCACTTATAGTTTGCCGAATCTGAAATGGCAAATGTTTTCAGGGACGGAGATGTCTGCGCATGAGATATGTTAGCTTTGAATATATAATTATTATTAAAACGTATAATGCGACAAATCTTTGAATTGACATTACTTTTGTCAATAATATGTTTAAAACACAATGTCTGACATGTGTCTAGGTGTGGATATTTGATTTGTGTCTCGATGTGAACTAACAAAAGCTACATTATTAGATTTGTATAATTATTGTTAATATAATTATCATCTTTAAATTCCCAAAAATAATTTTATTCGTTCTTTTACTAAAATTAAACAGTTCTTTGTTAATTATTTTTTGTATATTAAAAAATAATTTATTAAGATTCTTTTTACATTCATCAATTTATTTACAATTTTGCATTTAACCCTATTTAAAATATTGTTAAATATTAATAAGTTTATTCTACGTTTTTAAGAACTTAGGTCTGATTTACACGATGCAAGCTATATTAGCTTACTAATAAAACAATAGCGTTCAAACTAATTTATTAGTTACGTATTCTATTCTTATTATGTCTACAAGGGCGAGTTGATAATACATTACTGGTACTTTCTAGCAAAAAACACAGATAACGCAGTGTAACACAGTAAATCATTACATTCTTATTATTTGCCAATGTTAAACAGAGATAAAATGGTCACTGTGTTACACCGTATTACACTTATGTCTTTTGCTGGAGAATACTACGCGTCAATAATTGAAGACTGCGCGCAAATAGCTGTTCTTGTCTCTTTATGAATGTACAAATAAATAATGGCTAGAGTATTTGATTATTCGATTAATTTGATATGTCCAAACAGTATATATGTAATTAGTTTTTTTCTGGTAACAGAGAATCTATGACCGAGATAACTATAAGCCGTCTATAATAGTTCGGAGGTCAATATTACCGATTTACTGTCAAGCTAGTAACTTATTATCATGTAAATTGTAAATAATAAAGGTCAGTAAGGACTGAATAGATGACCATTCAGTTCGCAGGAGGCTAGTCTTTTATTGGCAATTAACAGTAAATTAATCGCAGTGAAAACTTTGGGCTTTAAAGATCAATAGCTAGTCTATCTATATTGTGGGAGAAGGTCAGTAGATATTTAAATAAAAATATTTAAAGTAGTTGGCCTTGCCAGATACTGCCCAACCTTGCTTGGTCAGCAACTCGACAAATCTATTTACACGAGAGGCCAGTAATCTTTAACTATCGATACAACTTTAACTACTGATATTATCAATTCGCATATACCAATTAACTCGTATCATATAACTTGTACATTACGTTCGCTATTACGTACTATTAGGACAGCTATTGATTCATATTAATTTATGTATCTATAAAGGGCCAATAGTTAATCTAAGTATTTATACGTAGTGAAAGAAGGCCAGTGGATAGTAGAATAATATTTGAAATAGCTGGCCTTGCCGAAACTGCTCAATTCACACGATCATTAAATCGATTAATTTATTTAAATGAAAGTAATACCTGATATCTTCAGCTGTATATATCTCACCGTATAAATTGGGCATTAGAGGCACGTGTAATTTTATTATATTATTATATAATTTTTATAAACATTATTTAAATAAAACAATATTTTTGTTGATAATAAGTAATACCATTTCTAAAAATAATAAATTTGTAAAAAATTGACTTATATCAAGTTATGTTTAGAATTCAATTAAAATAAACTATTTTAAAATATAATTATAAAATACAAACAGTAATAATAGTGATAATACAAAAAATATTGTTGAATGTCAAATTATATTCATTTGATATAAATATAAAAATATAATTAATAATATTAATAATTAATAATTCTTAAAAAAATAGAGCTATTATTTATGTTTTACTTTACAGCATATAATTGACATTATAATGTTACTATTATACCATAATGGTACCTTAATTTAATTGAATAATATAAATCTAAAGCCGTTTACACACTTGACTATTTTACTCCAGCAAACGATTTGCTGGAACTTTGTACACGGTTATATATACACAGTTTGAAATAACATTGTTGACTATTGATACTGCTTATACTGCTTTAAAAAAATTTATATATTCTCTAAATTTAGTGGAGTGAAATCTTATTCAAAGAAATTGAAAATTAAGCTAGTTTTGAAAAAAGAATAAAAATCTGTCACTCTTGAACAAGAGTATTTTCATTATTTTATCCAGACTAGTTCAATTTTCAATTTCTTCGAGTAAGATTTCATTCCACGAGATTTAGAAAGTATGAAGTCTGCCAAAAGTCATTAATAGGAAAGGAATTCATTGTCAATAGAGATCAAAACTGCTTTTGGAAATTGCAAAGTATTATACCCAAGCAGAGAATAATATAACGTTAAAAGATCACGAAAACTTTAAAATAACATAAAAATGAATCTTAACTAAACAAAAAATGACTTTTAATAATTATAAATATTAAATCTAATTGTAGATGTGAGAACTCGATCTATAGAAAATAAATTCGGTCTTTTAAATTAAACGGTCTATGTGGATCTTAAGTATACTTGTAATAATTCTGTGTGAATTTTGTATCCTTTAAACTTTAAACTGTGCGCTGAAATGATTTTTTGGTCTTAAAATGCAAATTTCCCTGAACTACCGCAGTAATATCACGAGTTAAATTGTCAAGTAATTTAACAATTCGCTCTCACGCATCTTAGAAAAATCTTAATAATGTGTTGAATGATATATTTAATAATTATATTAGAATTGTTTTATTTTGTATCATGACTTTTTGTATTGTACTTGAGATAAATCTAAATCAATCATAAGTCAAATATAAGTACAATTATTTGTACTATAAAATTTAATTGGTCATATATGCAACCGCGATTATTTATACTGGATATACGAATTGTAACAGCTAAATTTTTATTAAATAATTTCAAAGAATTTTATAAAGCATTAAAACTTAAAATTAAAAAGAATAAAAAAGACAGAAATTTAAAAAAACAAGCTAAAATTTTTTTTAAATTAGACTTATATTTTAAAGAAAAACAGTTCATATATGTTATGTATTTTTCAGTAATTTTGTTCTAATCTTGTTTTAGCCATGAATAACAGCTACTAAATTACAGTGAAAATAATAATCAATTGAATTACCTAATATGCCGACGGATATATCTTGCAAAAGAGAATGGATTTTGGTGAAAGCATTTTCTCCTTCGGCGAAATCCGCCACAAGAATCTTCACCTGGATTTTTGGATTTATTAATAGCATCTCGTCTTTTGTACGTTCAAGTTTTTCTAAGTTTCTGCTGATTAATATTAGATTCATATTTCTTACTGCTAATTCCTTAGCATAAGCTTTACCAATACCGTCAGTTGACCCAGTGACAACTAGAATGTTTATGATTATTTTTAAATATAATTTGAAAGTTTAAATAAATAAATAAGATTACACACACACAGAGAGAGAGAGAGAGAGAGAAAATTAAAAATTATTTTTAAAGTATAAAGAAAATAGAAATTGCGCTGTAAACAGTGTTCATTTTTCATATAATGAAATTTAATACGTAGTAACTTGAGATTACATTAAATAGAGAAAAATATATTTCAAATTTTAATTAGTAGCTAGAGAGAATACAAAGATATGCTCTTTTGCGCATTAGAATTAGAGTGTGCTATTGACTGTGATCCATGTGAGATAGTCAATCATTCCTCCGTTGAAGAGTGCCAGAGTTCGGCTGAATGGCACTGATTGATAAAGTGCAACTTAAAGCAGCGCAGAAGATGTACATATTCGAAAAGAGTATATGAGAATAGTAAATGTCAGATTGTAAATAATAAGAAAGATTGAACTGCGATTCAGAAATTCAAATGATATCACACCAGAGTAAAATGCAAATAGTTAATCAAAGATTGAAATTGAAAGTTTTAGAGTTGGTAAATGTGTCAAACGTTGCCACGTCAGAAACTAAAATATTTACATATAGTTTCTAACGTGGCAACGTTTGATACATTTACCAACTCTAAAACTTTCAATTTCAATCTTTGATTACTGTACGCATTTTACTCTTGTGCGATATTATTTTAATTTCTGAGTCGCAGTTTAATCTTTCTTATATTATTTGTAATCTCAACCTTATAGTGCATTTATTGTCTTTTTGAATATGTATACCTTTGCGTTTTTTTGAGATGCATTCAGTCAACTTATGTTATTCAGTCTCCTGATTTGGATTACTCTCCGATGGAGGAATAATTGATTATCTCACATGGACTGCGATTGATGGCACAGTGTAATGCGTAAAAAGACCACACCTTTGTATTCGCTTTAGTTGATATGGCTCAAAATTAGTCAATCGTTTTCTTCAATATAATCTTGAATTATTATTAAATTATTATTAAATTATGTAAAAAATGTACGCACCATTTACAGCTCTGATTTCAATTAGTCTATTTTTTTTTATTTTTTGAAATAATTTTAAACATACACTAAACCAAAACTGTACCTACGTAAATACAATAAAATATTTATTGAATCAATGAAAATTGGTCCAAAAAATTTTCATAATGATTTAGATTATAAAACTATTACTAGAATTTATTGCAAGAATATAAATATTTAATTATATTAATGAATAAAATGTCCTTATATCCAAAACAATATAAGATAAAATATTACAATTAAAAATAAAAAAATTTTCAATAATTTAAATAAAATTTATATAAATTAATTAATATTTATAAAAATTAATATTTATAATTAAAATTTAAGAGATGTATATAATAGGTATATATAATTTATTTTCTGATTTACCTGCCCATTCGCCGAATTTTGTTCGTAAATCGATTGTCTTCTTATAATATATTTGCATAATAATTTCCCATAGAACACGCAGAAATCTCAAAACAGGACCAAGTAGAATCCAAAAACTAATTAAAATAACTAACAACCAAAATGCTATTGATATTAACATTTTTCTTCGTTATTTTGCGCTCTTTTGTAATTACCTAAAAAAGAAAAATATTTTAGTTAAAAATCTCAAATAAACATTTTCTTTAATTTTTTATTATAAAAACTATTGACATTTCTTTAACGTGTTTTTATCAAAAGATATTTATAGAATTGAAGATAAACCATACAATATCTAAATTTTTGTACCAAAACGTTATTTAAGTATTAAGGTCCAGCTCAGACCAATAAGTCCTTTTTGTTACTTGTTGCGTATTTACATAATAATCTTATTACATTTTGTATTTACAAGATGTTTGTATATAATTATTTGCTTGTTCCTAGAATTATTTGTGATAAAAAGAAACGTATTAAATTTTAAACTTTCCTTAATTTTAATTAATATTTTTACTTGAAGTTTTCTGTGATATATTTTTTTTTTTAAAACTTTGAAGTTTTCACGTAAATACGATGTCACAATTGAGAAAACATTTGCGAGAATCTCAAGGCTTTAACACGTGAAAGTGTATTACTTAATCACGCCAGATATTTCGGTAACGCAACAAAAGCGATTGATCGTTCTTTTTGAAGGTATATCTTACCAAATACCCCGTTTCGTCCCTTATCTCTTATTCACCCTCGCTTTGATTTGTGTTTTCGATACCGGCACGGTCAGAGATGTTCGAGGAACGAAAGCCGAAGCAAGACTAAACCGTCATCTCGCTCGGGTGATTGTACTGAAGGCCAAGTCGAGAAGTCATGGCACTTTCTCCTTTTGCTGAAATTCTCGTGGCTCCATGTACAATTTTTCGTTTCTTTGGGTCAGATGAAAGATCTCAGCTTTTATTGCGTAACCGATATATATGTATATATCTATCATATATATTATAAGCAAATTCTTACGTCGAATTAGAAGCTGCGATTATTTAACACGTACTTAGTAACTCGAGTGTTTGTTATCTTTTATTCTGCCTCAACAGAGTTGCTGCATGTTGATCACGGATGTCATGATGAAAAGTTATGTAAAAGAGATAACATTTTAGAAAACATCGACACTTGTAAATATCCTCACATAATGAGAGAATATAAAATTATAACAAAATTACAACAAATAAATTTTTAGATATATATATGTATATGGATTTTACGTAAAGTTTAGAGATAATTAATTAGTTATGTTCTTTAATCAAACTCTGATTATAGGTATTTTTTAATATATTTTATGTAAAATCGTGCAAAGAGGGACTTGAATGTTCCACACTAGAGCTGTCAGTGTAAACGGATTCCGAAAAAGTATAATTATTTTTTTATTAAATAATTGTAAGTAAGAAGGGCTACGAGCCAAAAAATAGTTTAAGTTTATTACTAATATGAAGGACAATAATAACAAACAAGTATAACTAGTTAGAAACAAATTATATATAACAGTAATATTTTTTTATTGTCACCATTCAAATTAATTTTATATTTAAGTTATAATTTATAAAGTAATAATTTAAATATGATTAAATATTTATTATTTTGAATATTTTAATCTTTTGTCCAATCGTACAACTTTTATATTTGACTGTGATAAGATAATACAATATACGTGTAATCTGGAAATAGTTATCTTACAATGATTGTTAGGCAACGTAACAAGCAGTTATTATTTGAATACATCGATGTGTTATTTAAGTTCGTACGCAGTGAGTATAATGAAGAGCTAGAGAGCAGCGATAATTGATTTTTTTATTACTTTTTAATGATAAATTATTGTAATTATGTTATCACCTTTTTTAAATCTTTAGCTGCAAAACGAAATTGTGAAGGAATTTTAAAAAATGCATTTTAAAGAGGAAAAATAGAGATTCAAAATTCAAAATAAATTTTTCAAAAATAGAGATTTTTATCAAATAAAGATAAGCGTTTAAATTTTATTTCTATAATATTTTGTTTCTAAGTTACATAAAATTGAAAATTGATATTTTTTTCAATATTTGTGTGTGTTTGTGCTAGCGTGTGCGTGCATGCGTGCTAAATTCATAAACAGGTGAATAATATCATCTTTATACCTTTATACTATAGAAAAACCTTTGCATAGCACTGATCTTACAATGTTTCGTATGTTTTTAACTTATCGTTATAGTCGCTTGTCAAATTACTATTAGTTTTTAATCCTTTTTTGTATTACATCATTATATGAGTTAATTTTGTGATTAATTTCTTGTATTGAAGTTAAGAGGCTTTAGTAGTTACAATGCGGAAATTGTGTAGTAGAAGCAATTTCGTTAACGATTCCGACATTCATCCGTGATTACATGTGGACATGTTACTGGCCAATGATAAAAGTCGTTGACCCTGATTGTGAGTTGATATAATCCTTCTTTAAAGAGGCCACATTTACAAGCAGTTGACCGCATTACATGACCTACAATTCACTCAGCGGAAACTAATAAATAATAAATAACTAAAATAAATATTAAATTTTGCGGTTAAAAAAATAATGACAGTTGCAAAATATTTCATCTATAATCATATATAAAATTATAGCAAAAATATTATATATATGTATAGGTATACATATATATATACAATATAATTATGTATAATTCATTATATATAATTTTATAATAATATCCTGTCTAACCTTATATACAAGGTGTTAAAAAATCATTCAACATTTATATGGTAGACAATGCACATCATATTGATTGAGTAAAAAATCCAGCCCTAATATAAATCGAAAGCTCAATCGTTTCTGAAATCGTTTCTAAACAACTTTTATGTTAGTATCATAACTGATTTATTTCCAGTGATAAATGATAATGAATTCGACATCGATTTCATTGTCATTTTTCACTGGGATCATCTATGTATCGCATACGACCACTATTTTATTTCTGCGTTTTTGTCGTACGACAAATTTTTTAAGTTTGTTGGTTAGCTATAAACTAAAGAGATCTGAGGATTTACCTGTACCTGTTTATTATATGAAAAAAAAAACGTACCAATGAAATATCTTACGATGTAAAAAGAGAGAAATTGAGATAAGTAGCACATGGACAGTGGTTTAATAGAATTACAGGTTTAATGAGGTGGACCACTCCCATAATGCTTGTCCAATCTTAATGGATGGTTGATGTCAACTTATTGATTCTCGGTGAAATTTTTCATAAAGTGCAAATTTTTGATAAAGTGTGTGTGGTTGAAAATTGAATAAGTAATTAATGCTTTAAAATGAGAAGTCATTTCGACGCAATAAACGTTTTTCTTTTTATCATTTAAACTCGATCTTTTTTAGAAAAAATGTCGAAAGAGAGGAGAGAAAATGATTAATTTATCATTTGTGTAAACAAATAATTATATTTTAAATTAAATTCCAGTAAATCATTTGAAATTAATTAAAGAATATAATTTAGTTCTTTTTTAAAGTTTGATTTATAAAAAATTTTTTTTAATAACTTAATAGAAATATTAATCGTTTTTTGATATTTTTTAAGAACAAAATCGGTTTTAAATTTAAAAAAATTTTAATCTATTGTGTGTGTAAATCGAAATTATCAATGTTTACTCGTAATTTTTTATCAACACCGTGTATAATAGTTTTCGATATCATAGATAGAGTAGATAAATCAGTGCTGCTGTTGCAATATTAAAGGAAAAAAAATTTATGGCAGGCTTTCGTACAAGTTTCGTAACAAAAATTGCATCATATTGCATATGGATATTTCGGTATACAGAAGAAAATCATTTTAAGAAAGTCTCGTATGTCACATAAGAGTGAAAGTAAGGTATGTAAACTATGTAATGAGATGGAACAGTCAATGACAATCAAGAAAATGTAAGATACGAGTAAACGAGTAAAATGATGGGATACATTTGGTTCGGTTATACGAACGTGTTTGAGAGATCAAAGAGGGTGCCCAATTTTCCACTTGAATGAATTTTAAGGCGTTGAATTCCGAGGTCCGTTAAAATTAAAATTGATCATCGGCAATATAGATATTTCATGACTCTTCAGACAGCAGACGATTCGCTACTCGTGCGAGCTCATCAATTATATGTAGGTATATTGTATGATTTGTTTTTACATCACGTGGCCTTTGGTTTCTACGAATATACATACGCGAGCAGATTTAAGCTGACAGTGGGGAAGTCCGTGGATATGAACCCGGGTCGAAGGAGGATGGACCGATCCGGGACGATCGAAAAGAGAACGAGAACGAAAGAGCAGAGGCGCGCGCAGCGTCTCTTTCACTTTACACACTGACACATCATCGTTTCGTCTTGAGACCTAACGCGATCGCCGGCTGCTTACGTTGATCGGCTGCTTGACCACTTGTGTTCTCCTTACGGTGCGCGGCATCCGCCGATGAGTTTCACGTTGTCAAGCGGGCAGTCAGTTCATTGTACCTTCCGCGCAAGGTTTCAAAAAAGTGAAACGGAAGTCAGAATTCTTTCATGAAGATTCCGTGACTCGATTTTTTTTTTGGAACGAGCGATTCGGCCGATTTATCGGAGCGCCGATAACTCGCCCTTGAAAGTTTTAAATCTTCATGAAGCTCTGGAGAAGATTGCGGTGCGCTTGACCGCGCGCTCCGAAGAATTTGCGGAATTGCACTGATTCTAAATACGCCTTACCTGTCTGCAGGTCGTCTACACCGCAGTTCCCGAAGTAAGTGTGAAGGAATGTCTGGTCTTTCGTATTTAAACCTTTACAAAATCACTTCTTATAAGTTGTAGAATGATAAAAAAATAATGATGTACGTTAAATAATTACGAAGAAATAATTAAGAATTAATTGATCGCGATTAATCATCGCTCGTGCAAAGTGGCCTCGTGATGATAACGAACTGACTGTATTATTGATGAAACTTTATATGTCATCGCGCGCGTGGAAACGATTAATCGTTGACCAAAGGCGAGTTTGGAGAGTGCATTATTTTATTCTTATGTTACGTCTAATTAATAATAAGGATAGAATGACACAATAGCGATTACAATCGCAAAATACTTTATTCTCGCTACAGAATTGCAACGATTGAAATCTTTATTAGGAATCATAAATCTAATATGGCTTTGAGTAATTGATTTAGGTTACATATATATCATTATAATGTACAGCACGCCATTGTCATTGTGATTTTAATTAAAATTCTCATCGCGTGTATAATGCGATATGCAACGTATAGAATTTTAATATAATTATGAAATGCTTTAGACTTTATATTATTATTTTTTTATAATACTGTAACTCATTTCGTTGATTATTCTACGTTTCTTGATTCAATTCTACATATGTCTGTGTGGAATGTGATATTATGTGCGATTTCCTGCATTTGCTTTCGAGATATTTATCAAGCATCATGATTACACTCCTATTTCCTCAGATTTCGTTTGGTTGCGTTTGTTACGTCATATAGCATGATATTCAACGTGATTATAATTCAATGTTACTTTATTACTTTTTTAATTTTACATGCGATTTGCATTTTATTTAAAATATGAAGATCATCGGATGCTTTATCCAATGTTAATTGTTATATCGATAATAATTTCGCGACTTGAGGAAAAATGTTGATAAAAATTGTTAGTTATTATTAAAAATCTTTTTGTTTTATAAATTTTATAAATTATAAATTTTTATATTATGTTAATAATTTTTATATCATACAATTTATATAATTTTAATTTAAATTATAATTATAAATAGATTATAAAAATATTATATATATGACATATTTAAATTATAATTTGATAATTCATGTATACGTTTTTAATAAATTGTTTATAAATTTATAAAGAATTATCATTACCGCTAAAATCCGTTTTGATCTAATAAAACTTATTTGCACTTTTGAAAGGAAAATGTTTGATATAAAATGTGTGATATAATAATTATGATTAGAAACTTCATTTTTGGCGCTAAAATATTAGTAACAATAACATATATGATAGTTCTTAAATATGAAAAAATTATAAATTTTGATAATTTTAAATATGAATTTTGTAAAATATTAAAATATAAATGTGTGATAAATAAAATAAATATTTTTATTCAATAAATACAATCACGTTTAATTATAATGAACACAACTATATTTTCTTAAATTCACTTACTATTTTGAGTGGTAATAATAACAAAAAATATGTTAAGAGAAAAAACTAATGTTATTTAAACAGTGTGTATGACTGTTATTAATAGCACAATTGACTATATTTGCATGATTAAAATAACTATAAATATACAGTTATCCCCAAAAATAACGATAAATTATAGTTAAATTATACTCGTAGTAATTGCAATCATTTCTTTCTCTTGGTCCTAGTTTACGCTGAGCACTTGATACGCGTACTAACTAGTAACTTTCTATTAAATTATTCTTAATTTCGACAATACATATGGAATGGTAAACTAAACTGGTGCAATATACATCTATATGATTAATTAAGCAATATTGTGTATAAGATTACTATTAAATTATTACGATTTCTATTCAATTATTAATTCTTAATTTCGACAATACATAAGGAATGGTATATTAAACTGATGCAATATACATCTATATGATTAATTAAGCCATATCGTGTATACGATTACACGCATCGCCAAAATTAGAATAATTTAATACAAAGTTACTGATTAGTACGCGTATAGTGCTCGATATAAACAAGGTCAATGTGTCTATTTATTCAAAGGAAAGAATTGAGCATCTACCACACGCTGGGTTAAATTAGCAAATATTAATTATATTTCAATCAATCTCAATACATAAACGTTTCGGTCTTTAATGTGGTCATCTTCAGTAGTATGCTTATATTTAATATTTAAGGTATAAGAGTATAAGAATTTCCTTGTGTCTTTAATACAATTTTGTTATCAAAAATTTATGAATTTAAATTAAGCGTTAGTTTGTCAGAGTGTCATAACTTATATTATTACTATTTATATTGTTACAAGTCTGAATGATGAAATAAAAGTTCCTCTTGATAATATATTGTACATTTTTGTTAATTCATTTAATTCTTTGGACTTGTCTTGTAATGCCAGGATATAATTTCCAGACAATTTTACATAATTTTATTTTGTTAGAATGAGAATTATTTTGTATATATCTATTTCAATCTTGTAATTACCTTATTTTTAATACAAGTTTGATGAGTTCAGCATCACCTACTTCTAATCGAATTTGTTTTTTGGAGAATGAACATTGTCTACGTTGCGATATGATTGCACTTGCGTCACTACCGTAACATTGACCCAGAAAGTTACGTTGCGGTCCACTCTCCTATTGTCTGTATTAAAGAATAGGAAATAGGTCGTGTAAATAATAAATATACAGTATAATAGTCAAGAACACGAATCGTTATGAGACTCGATTTCAAAATTGTTGCTTTTATAGATTTCAAAGAGAGATATCCTTAAGAATGAGAATCTAAAGTGTTGTGGTGGGGTGGGTTTAAGAGGATGAGAAGATAAGTTGCAGGAAGTTTAATTATATATTTTATTGTTATCCAGTCCATTTTGTGATTGTATTTAAGTTGGTGATTCGTAACTACTGAATGATAGTGTAATTTTCTTATGTCTGCTTTATGTTCATTTATTCGGGTTTTTAATTTTCTTTTGGTTTGTCCCACATATGAACACTGTAGATAAATTAATTTTATTATATAAATAACACATTAGTATTTTCTGTTTTATCCAATTTATCTTTTCCTGTTTTAATTCAATCTATGAATTAAATCGCTAATTCAATCCAGCGTATGGTAGATGTTAAATTCTTTTCTTTGTTTATTTCGTAGCCACGTTTTCTTTCGTATATTTTGTCTATTTATTTTTTTGTCAAGATATTTGTAAAGAAACAATTATAGATTCATATATATTTGAATGTGAGATAAAAATAATCAGTAGCCATTTTGAAAATAAATATGCATTTCTATAATATAATTTTTATAAATATAACTATATGTCTATGCATATCACGACGAGGAGACATTGTCTGTGATATGATTGCACTTGCGCCACGACCGTAACATTGACCTAGAAAGTTACGTTGCGGTCCACTCTCCTATTGTCTGTATTAAAGAATAGGAAATGCGTCTAGTAAATAATAAAAATATAAATATAAAAAATAAACAAAGGCTGTAAAAAAAAGAAAAATTAACATTTGTATAAAATTCTCAATATTTCAATTAAATAAGTAGCAGTTAAATACTAAAAAAGTTGCTCGATTTATCTAATGCGTCCAATTATCATATTATTACCGCTTTACTATTAGTGCAATGTTTTTGATCGATATTATTTCACACAAGAATATTTTATAATAAATTAATAACTATAATTGATTTCTTGTCGCATATGATAAATAGATATGTCTGTTTAATTGAAAGTAGTATAAGAGAGCATAACATTTAGTGTACAGGATCATTATTACGATTTTGTAATGGTGTTCCATTGGAATGGACAATTCCGTAAAGTAAGCCGTTCTTTTTTTTTTTTATAGATTCAGAATTTTACAATCTGTACGATATTTTACAAGAGAGTCCAATGTTCGCGGTGGGTAAAGGATAACGATGACAGGATGTCGAGCGTGGAGGATAATTTTACTCGTTGTTACATGGAAAACGATCGCAAATGCAAACACGAACGTCGCGCAAATTCATTCAAATGACGAAGACAAGAAACCGTTCGAGCAGAACAAATACATTTATTCCTGGACAGGGCCAAATGCGTTGGCCAGGTCGGCCTTGGTCGAGAGACAGGAAAGGCTGCAATATAATTGCGAGCTTGAAAGTAGCGAAGTTGATATCACTGCGTTAAATCCAGAATTGTTCCGAAATATCCTTGTGGACGAATTGCACGAATTGCTCTATTGCTACGTACCGAAGGTATCCAAAACCATTGCCTTTTTATTAAGATTATCGAACAATGTCAATGTCATAATTTGTAAAGAATATTTTAAAACGCGTCGCGTTGCGCGTTCTAAGACGAAGCGATTTTATTTTTCAGGTGGCTTGCACAAATTGGAAGCGCGTACTAATGATTGCGACCGGAAAATGGTCTGGTAACGATCCTTTAGAAATACCGGCTGATCAAGCTCATTCCCCCGGCACTTTTCAACGATTGAACAATTACACCTTGCTCGAGATAGAGAAGAAATTGGCTACGTATGACAAGTTAATTGTCGTGCGACATCCTCTGGAAAGGCTTCTATCGGCCTATCGAAATAAATTGGAGACCAAACATGAGAAAAGTGCGAGATATTTCCAGACTCGCTTCGGCAAGAAAATCGTCAAGGTAAAAAATAAGCTTTTTTATATAAAATTTCTGTACCTCTTAGCGTTTATAGATCTCTCTAATCATAATTTGCATATTGTTTACCATACATTGTATTTATAAGTCAATTTATGATGTCACGCTTACTTATATGATCTCATGCTATAGTCTTAAATACGACAATTTATATATACATATCTACATATGTGTGTATAGTATAATATAAAATAAAACGGATAAAATCAATATTAAATTATTATTTTTGATAAAAGAACCTCAATTAATTTTATTAGGAATTTTGATTGAACCATGAGCGAGCATACTTCATCTTTATATGTATTTATAGAGGAAGTTAAGAGAAATGACTTCTTTGCTTCCTCCCTCTCCCTAAACCTAAAACTATTTTTCGGGCAACGTATATAATACTACTTATAAAATGACACATAATTTAGTACTGTCCTCATAGTTTATTTTGCCCGAGGTTCTTTCTTTCTCTACCCGTCGAATAATTTAAGTTATATTGCGAAGGCTATATATAAAAAGAAAATATTGGTTTGTTCAACCATTGTAAGATGTTAGATCTTTATTTGTACAGTAATTGAATAAAATTTAGAAATACCGTATAATTGCGCACTTCTTGAAATATGATTATGATTAATTTTACGTGCGGGTTGTCCTACTTTTATCGCATATAACCGTTAATGGCAAGTTCCGTATACAAACAGAGATAAATATCGAAAACATCAAGTTACAAGTAGCGATTTAACTGTATGATGTTTATGCAGAAGTACAGGCCGAACGCAACCGAGGAGTCTTTAAGGAACGGTGACGATGTGACGTTCCGCGAGTTCGTTGATTTTGTTACCGACGATGCCGAGAATGGAACTCGGAATGAACATTGGAGACCGATATATGATCTATGCCAACCATGCATAGTTAATTACAATCTCATAAGCAAGTATGAGAGTTTGGTCGAGGATGCCACGGAAGTTCTTGAACGGATAGGTGTCACCTCTGTAAAGTACGTAGATGTACTCATGGTAACAAAAGAATAATGTAATGATAAATACATTTATAGATTAGAGAAACATTTTACTACATATGATTACATAGTTTTCCAGCTAGATCGCCAAGCAGCGAGCCGACATCAAGAAAATTGGACAGATACTACTCTGCCTTGAGCTACAAACAGCTTCGCAAGTTAGCAGATCTATATAAATTAGATTTAAGGCTGTTTGACTACTCATTGGAAGACGTGTTGGGATTTTCCTTGGCTTAAGGTCATTAATATTAAGAAGCAAACGTACATACATAATACGAGTAAAGCTTGTGGCACATAAAAAGAGCAGTATAACAAGACGTAAACAGTAACAAATCAAAAACGTTGATTTGCTTACTGCTTACGTTTTTCTATGTGCCACTAGCTTAAATTATCACATCACTAAAGTCTATGTAAAATATGATAAAATATGAACATGCCAGTTTATACATGAGGACGAATAATTATTATTATTACATTTGGTCAATGCAATAATACAGAACTGTCTAAAATTTCAATGTCAAACGGTTTTTTGAGCTATTTGTTTTTATTTTATTTATTTACAGATAAAATCTCGTACTACCTCATATACGTATACATATATATCTTTAAATTAATTATATATATAGAATCATGTACATTTTATAATATATACTTTATTTCAAGAGTTTAAGATGGCTTTTTTAATTAAGTCATTGCTCTACTAATTAACGAGAAATAAAAAAAGTTTGTTGTAAGATATACTGATTGTAAGATGATTGTAATTTTACATATGTGAAAAATTATACGTATCAAATTATTTTAAATTATTGTTATATATATTTAATACAGCACAGATCTTTCCAGTAATATTGTAGAAAAATTGCAACATTGCAATAACATTATCAATATTGCAGCAATGTTGCTGCAAGCTTCTGCGCTGTATGGGATTATGCATCATTAATCATTATATTTCATGATCAGTATATTCATAAACACATTCATAGATATACCACAGACTATTTATTTAAAGTTATGGCGTTTTAAATGTATAACGGTGCCTTGTGCCAAGAATTTAAGGATAGTAAAGCGAAAATAAAAGAACTTCTTTTGCCGGTGCCAAGAGAAACTGTCAACTTTTTCCAAGTTTAGTTTTGTAAAAGTCATATGATATGAAATGTACGTCGAAACTTTTATATTGGTACGCAATTTATAGAACGAAATATTATCTTAGGATAATTTCTATTTATATGCGCACCTTGTGTACCGTGTCGTGAGTTAATCTGTAATAAAAGTTTCGCTTTCCTATTTTCGTAACTTGAGTTGTGTCATATCGTGTCCAAAGTTATTGCTTTCAAGCAGCCATATTTGCGTGTCTATGTAAATATTATTATATCTTCATTGTACAGCTTAGAAAGATTCCACACATATATAGATATCAGAAATTATGTAGTTACTAAAATCAAGTCAACTTCTCCTTATATAGATTAAATTGTACATTGTATTGTGCGAACAGCATGCGAATACTATATGTATTATATATTATGTATCCAAAAAAAATAAAATTGGATTAAGACTTTCATGATTAGTGTAATTAATGTTAACTGACCAATTAATTATCACTTAATAAATATTAATTAATCAATCCATTAATAACCTATTAAATTATTATATTAATTAATTAAATTAAATTGATTACTATTACAGTTATAAATCGACTTAATGAATTAAAAAAATCCGTTAAATGTTTGGATGCTGATCTGTTCAATAGATTTATGTTTCAATTTGTTATTGAATACTTTTGATTCTGATTAATTCATAAATTAGAGGAACAGTAATGCCGAGTACATGTTTTTCACAAAGTAAATGCATTACATAACAGATGAGCTGGAGTTCGGAGGTGTCCATACATTGTTCATCGAGATTGATGTTTGGCTAAACGAGTTAAATTTAGACGAGAGCCCGAAAATGATGGACGGCCTTGTATATTGGCACGGATTGACTAAGGAGTGAAATCTTAATCGCGCGCAACAGTTCTGGCAGTCATCCGAAATTTTCAGAATAACACGATGCATCTTGCAGTTCCCAATCGTGCTTAATGGACCTGTGCATATTAATTTCGTAACGATCTTGAACCTGCCAATACTTACAGTGTCTCTACGGTTATCTGGAACCGATCTGGTGGCGTTTTTGTCAAGAAGTTACGTCTAACATCCACAATGCCTTAATATAACTCGAGGTAACGAAACTCTTTGCTCTTCAAGCAACATTAGCCGATGGTGGGATCTTGTCTTCTACCAATCCTGGAGCAGAAGGTGGGAAGGTACGACACGGTACACACAAGTAATGGGTGGGGGTGGTGATGCGGTTCCTGGAGGAATTTCGGGATCACAAAGCGGTCCGAGCGTGCGAATCCTGCATCGCCTGATCCAGTCTACGATCGCATGTAGAGTGGCGAACAACGCATTCCTAGATCTAAGTGATCTTGAAGATAAAAATCTTGAAGTGTTTTCATGTAATAACGTTTACAATCAAAAATAGATTACTGACTGTTATAACGGCAATAATTCGCAATTAGTTTGTGATAATCCTAGCATTCGTGAGTATCGCAGTTCTTCTTTGAATGAAGATCAAAGCGAGTTTCATAAAAATATTACAATATATTACATATTATATATTTAATCATAAATATCTAAAAAAAATCTAGTGCGATGTGAAAGAAATTAATTGTTATTATTATTATTGCTATACATGTAAATTCATGTAAATTTGAAAAAAAAAGGTTGATCAATTTCTTATTTATGAGGAATAAAGAAAAATTTTATCGAATTAATGTGTCTATAAGTGGATAATAGATTTAATATATCGTAGTACAGATTTGTCCACATCGGTCAAAAAAATGCCACCAGCAGGCCACGAGACGAAGAACCTTCTGATGACGTATTTCATCCTTATTTTTCTATTAATATCGCTTTGGGTATTATACTCGGGATTGTTTTTTTAAGCACAACAAACATTCCTCACCATGGTGAGTTACATATAACAATGAATGCATTTGATTCCTAATTTGTAAAATACGTGCATCAAGTGTTTCAAATACTTTCGCATTTTTTAATTTTAATTTTAATATTATTGAAAATTGCGTAAAATAAAAACTTTATACTGTTTCATTTAGTATTATCTAAATGTATATTCGTAGCTTTTGTTCGTAGCTAAAAAAAGTTAAAGAATAAAACTATGAGATTAAGAAGGTTTTATGTTAAATTGGTCATTGAAATCTCCGAACAGTAAGCTGAATTTCATCTTGCTTTGTTTTAATCCTATATACCTTACAATTAGTATCTTACGATTGTGTTGATTAATATTAAATCACTCGATTAAGTAAACTCAAATTGTATTTAATAATACTTTAAATATGGAATATTGTACATTTTTAGGGCTGAACAACAGAGAAAGCATGTGGCAAAAGGCGGATGCATTCAGAGGATTCAAGATCGTCACGGACACCTCGTTTGGAGCTCGCCAAATCTCACTTATTATACTCTCTACAATTTAGGCGCCTGAAGACATGTTCTCCACAAATCACTTTTGACTATTTAGTGACCGATTTTTGCGACGCGCATAATTTAAAAATATATTTACCGGGTAATAGAAACAATTTAAAATTTTTCTCCTGTCTTGCTTCAATTTCTTACCACTTCTCGTCATGAAAATTGGTTATTGATATTACATTAATTATATTTTCTCTCAGATAATTAGCTATAAATATATTATCGGAATTAAAAATAATATTTATTATGTTACGAGCATATCTACAGCTATAATTCGCATCGTCATTGAATTGTGTTCATTTAAAGTCACCGAAATATATCAATCTGTTTTACACGCGCGTTCGTTTATATCAAATGCATCTCATTTATCTTTAACTACGATATTAAAAATATATTGTAAAAAAGTTTCTTTAAAAATGTGTTTGTAGTATGATATATATTTTTAACACAACGCAACGCTACAAACGATAAAATAAATCTTTTCGTTTGAAATGCAGGTTGAAATTTACTTTACTGTTATTTATCATCATACCGCAAATAACTTGTCATTATATGTTACTATTATCGAGGTATACATAAAAAGGACTTGCGATTAAAAGGGGGACGCAATTGTGGATTTCCTTACGAGATGCAAATAGAGAGAACTTTGTAGAAATGTGAACGACGCTGCCCCGCAATATGTGGGCGTTTCTCCAAAAATAGTCGGCGCTTCCAGCTCTCGAAGTTCGACCGTATGTCCGCGTAGAACTAAATCGGTATTTTCGACAGTGTACGCGAAAATAGACGACATGATTAGTACACATTTCAATGCTGGGCTGCAATTAGGGCTGTGTTAGCAAAAAGCTTTCAAATATTACGTAAGGCAGAAGCTCCCAAGACCGTATGACTCAAATATCGAATTACTTTCTCATTGTATTCCAACACTTTTTAAATACTGATTTTTACGATATAAATATCCATCTTTTTAGTATGTATAAAGTATCCACTATTCTCACCTTTTTACTCAATAATTTATACATTTCGTACAATCGCCAAATTAAATACCAAGTTTATTCACTTCTAAGAGATCGCGTATGTCGTTGCGTGTTTCTTTCATTTTGATAAATACGTGTACTTGATCATATCAGAATATATCTCGTTATATTTGCACGTTGCTATTTCAAATGTTCCTTATATTTTTGCCAACATTAACGGACAGGTGCGGACAGGTGCGGATAACAAAAATGCACAGATTAAATAGAATGTACGAAAATTGACGTATTACGTTATGTAATCGATCGAAAGATGCCCTCGAAGGAGGACTAGAAATTGCATTATTCGTAACTTATCTAAATCATTTGTTACACAATAGTTCTGAAGAATCGTTAGACGGTATCACACTCGTCGTAAATATGTATTTTCACGGGCGTGGACTTAAATGTTACGGCAGCGCTCCAGTAACCGCTCGAAATAGATCTAATCGCTCCAGATTCGTAGTTGCTCGATGCGGCATCCGCAGTGTCCCGAGAGATGTTGTACAATGTCAATCGTTTCCTTATTCACCCTTCCGATAAAAATGCGATAGAATTTCTAACTATGCTGCATGATTTTACAAATTCAATCAAGTTGTTTAATACGTCATTTGTGAAACTTTTGATCGACGACAATTATTTTTACTATTTAGACTACTATTTTACTTAAATTTAGAACGAAGAAATAAGATTATGAAGTAAAAGATCTCCAGGACACTTATGAAGCTGCATCCCAAGAAAAGACTAAATATGCCGCCCAACGATGCTGAAAAATTTTTCTCTTCTTTTAATTAAGACATTAAAATAGACTGCAAGTATTCAATAAACACTAAGTAAAAGTAGTATAACATTAATGTTATAATTTCACACCCAACAACTGTAACTGTTATAGAACATATGTCATGAGGTATCTGAGCTCATCCAGTACTAAATAACATGCAAGTTTTGAATTCATTGCTTAAAAACTTTTTTTACGCCTAGAAATATGCTCAAAAGATGTACCACAAGAAGTAGATAAAAAGGGGTTAGAGAATTAGAAGCAGCAACACGTTTATTTAATACAATAAAACTTGTGACAAAGTATGTGTATGAGCCATTTTTATAGCAATTTGTTGCAAAAGTTTACCAAGTACACATTATTTTATAGTTTATTATAACTGTTGACAATATTATTCAACTTCTTAACTATGAAAAAATGACAAGTAAATCGATTTTTTAAAATAAGTATATTTTTTTAGAAACAATAAACTTTTATTAAATAAAAGGTCCATTTATTTAATTATTGTAATGGCCAAATATTTGTTTATTATGTATGAATTTTACGTCAGAGAGAGAATAATGATTTTTAATGTTGCTTTTAAGAATCTAAAATTGCATACAAATTGTTAGAAATTTTCAAAAGTTAAAAGATTAATTAAAGACCAAATTAAAGATAATTGTGATGTTTAAGAGTAGAGTTCTAAGAAATTGCTTCTATTTTTATTATTAATAACAGTTTGAAAACTGATTTAGAAAAATAATGTTTATTCTGTATTCTTCGTTATTTTTCTAATTCTTTTTTTTATTTAAGCCTTATTATATTCATAAGTATGAATTATTTATAAATATAATAAGGTCTAATATCAAAGTTAAAAGTTTTTTTGTTTATTTACAAATATTTTATATAAAACACATATTTTATTTTTACAGATAAAATTAAGATTTGATTTTTATTTAATTTATCTCAATATCCTTATAAATAGAATTTAAAAAAATTAATATGTGTTATGATGGGTCGTATTTAACTCAGGTATCTTATTACATTTGTTGAGTATCAAATTATAACATTAATGTTATGTTACTTTTAGTTGGTGTTTACTAGTTAGAAACGATCACTTACCTAACAAATATAATTCATCAGCAATCGGGATTGTATCCATTTCCACGAACGTAGCGGATTTCATGTATATTTTTAGAATGAATTGATTAGTTGAAATATTTTTACTAAAATAAATACAATGACATACATATTATACATATACTTATATAGGAATGTAATATGGTATATGTACAATTTAAAGACACAATTACGCTTCGAGCGCAATGTACTTTATTTTATTATTTACTACTTACAAAGTCGAGGGATTGTAACTGTGATCACCATTTAACAAAAGCGTAGAAGTTTGTAATTCGTACTCCACATTTTCGCATGGCGTAAAACATTCACATGTAAAATTTTCTTTAACAACATTTTGAATAATCCGTATGTTGTCCGCATTTGCGTAAAGGCACTTGAAATCTTCCCATTCGCATAACTACGAGAATTAGAATACATCATTTATACAACTTTTTATAGCAAAGATAATAATTTAAAGAAATAATTTTGTAAAATTTTATTTTAAAGTTACTTTTAATGAATATTTTTCAGCTATAGGAGTGTAGTAGATTGGCAAACAACCACAGGCTTGGAGAACAGCCCTAATAGAGCAGCTGATAAAGCAGTTGGAATATCCATAAGTAGGAAAATACTCCAATTTAGTTTCTTCATCTGCGCAATTCGGAATTATTTTACCGCTCATAGAATCTTGATGGTAATACCCACTGAGTTTTTTATTGATAATTGGATTTACGGAGGTCTATATTGTATCAAAGCAAGATCAGCTATTATGCCAAATACTTGAAAAATATTTCACCCACGCATTTATTTATAACATTAGAAAAAAAATGTTAATTGTATTTAAGAAAATATCTAATTACGTGTATATAATGTCCTTTTTGTAGAATTTGTCTCTCAGCTACAGTGGCGACATATTCTAGAGGATGATGAGAAAACATCTACCTCATAGAAAAAAAATATATCAATATCTTTTTAAATGTTTATTTAAAAAAATGATAAATATTTCTGACTAGTATTTGTGTATTAATTCTCTTTTTTAATACATATATAAAGGTAGAATTATTTATGTCACGTTAAAAAAGACATTAACATTATGTATCAACTTTGTACCACAAGGCCGACAGAATTTGTTGAAGATTTGATGTATTTATCGTTTATGTCATCATCTTCGATCAAATAATTTCGCTGTACGATAATTTGAAGACCGGTTCTTGATCCATATAAATTAGTTCTGAGAAGATTTTTTGTGACTCTAGTTTAATCGAAATTAAGTCGTAAGACAATTTTGGTTATAATAATAATTAACATGTAATTAAGATGTTATCAAAATCATAATATAATGATTACCTGCCAGTTTCTATGGATTCTTCGAGATGATAGTTGAAGGAGCAACATATACCTGCAAAAGTGTAAGATATTTTGAACAGTTCGTTGCAATTTTTATCAACGCCTTCCCATGTACAGGATTCGAATATGTCTTCACAAGGTCGTAAAGCCTTTATGAAGTTTACTAGTGTCAAGTTATTTGTCTTTAATAGTAATTTCAAATCGCTTATATAATTTTTACCACCAGGAACGTGTTCATTTGCAAAATCGGGCCCATATCTAAAAGAAATTTCGTGTCCTATTATTATTAAATATAAATCACAAAAGTTGTTTTTTTTTTTGCAGATTTGCAATTGAGATCATTAATTTTTACAAATTACGTATACCATTAGTAAAAAAATATATTGTACCTAACTAGAAACCTCGCTTTTGCGGTGGTCATATTACTTGGTACACGCAAACCTGCAAACACTATGTTGCGTCTTGCAATCGGCGGTGGTATTAATGGACAAATAGTAAGAGCTGGGAAGGGGGCCATAAATATTGGGGTGTGAAACGACTTAATAATGCTGCGGATTGGATTAGCGTTGTAACGTTCCCAGAATGTATGGAGCATCAAAGTTAAGACTAAAAAAATGATATATTTATATATGACGAATTTTGACATTAAACAATTTAGTTAATTAATATTTAATTAGGATTAAGCTGCTGTTAATTCTTTGGCTATCACGTGCCATTTATAGTAGATTCAGAATTTGTGAAAGGAGGGGGGGACATATTTTTATTATAACATTTTTTAAAAAAAGGAGCCTCCAAGGAAGGATTATGGCTCCCCTTTCCTTTCCATGAATCCACCAGCTCAAGTAAGCCAAAGACTTAAAAGTGTAAAAGTGACATTATATCTGTAGGCTATGTGAAGTTGGCCCCCCCACTATTGCAAATCTAAAAATGACCATGACCATTCGTTTGGTGGTCGTTTGGTGGTGTTTGGTAGTCCATTCCGGACGTTTGGTAGTCAAAGATATAATGAGAAATGTCAAAAAAAGAAGAACGCGCGTGAAGTTAGTCCCCCCATTTCTAAAACTCGGCTTTGCAGAATGCAAATGCAATAATGGCTGTAAGCATTCGTTTGGTGGTCGCTTACTGATGTTTGGTAGTCCATTCTCGAGTATTGGTAGTCAGAACTATAACTAAGTGTATCAATAAACGGCATATGCTCATGTATTTTACCTGATTATTTCTAAAACTCGGCTTTTTCGATTACATATAATGTATAGGCTAGCTGTATTCCAAAATAAAATTTATTAAAAGAATTTTTTGATTTTTTGGACATTGTTATTTTTTTTGAGGTGTGGATTAGAAATATACATATATAATTAATTAAATTAAAAAATGTGTGTTGGTATATCCATATTATTTTTTCTCGTCAAAATAAAATTTATTTATTATATAATATTAATTATAAAATAAAATTTAATAAT
This sequence comes from Cyphomyrmex costatus, assembly GCF_001594065.2. Taxonomy (NCBI): domain Eukaryota; kingdom Metazoa; phylum Arthropoda; class Insecta; order Hymenoptera; family Formicidae; genus Cyphomyrmex; species Cyphomyrmex costatus. The sequence goes on along the minus strand of NW_017277125.1, from coordinate 2,445,205 downwards.
ATAATATATATATAAAAGTGTGTAACAAAAAATAAAATTTTTATGACATTTATAAAAGTATCGTGTGAGCGTGCGTGCGTGCGTGCGTGTGCGTGCTTGTGTGTGTGTGTGCGTGTGTGTGTGTGTGTGTATGGGTGTGTAATATTTATTATGACGAACTTATATATATTGCTGCATGTGGTTCTATCTTTTGTGGTTCGCGTTTTTCCTTTTTTTGACATTTCTCATTATATCTTTGACTACCAAACGTCCGGAATGGACTACCAAACGTCAGTAAGCGACCACCAAACGAATGCTTACAGCCATTATTGCATTTGCATTCTGCAAAGCCGAGTTTTAAAAATGGGGGTGCTAGCACATGCATGTATCCTTTTTTTGATATTTCCGGCTATAATTTCAACTGCCAATCATCGGGAATGGACTACCAAACGTCAGTATGCGACCACCAAACGAATGCCTACAGCCATTATTGCATTTGCATTCTGCAAAGCCGAGTTTTAAAAATGGGGGGGCTAGCACACGCATGTATCCTTTTTTTGATATTTCCGGCTATAATTTCGACTACCAATCATCGGGAATGGACTACCAAACGTCAGTAAGCGACCACCAAACGAATGCTTACAGCCATTATTCCATTTGCAGTCTGGAAAGCCGAGTTTTAGATATGGGGGGGCTAACTTCACGCGCGTTCTTTTTTTTTTGACATTTCTCATTATATCTTTGACTACCAAACGTCCGGAATGGACTACCAAACACCACCAAACGACCACCAAACGAATGGTAATGGTCATTTTTAGATTTTCAATAGTGGGGGGGCCAACTTCACATAGCCATATCTGTATTACTTATTAGTGCAGGACTATACATTTGTTACTTACACACTAAACTACAAATTATAATTGCGGTCCAAAAGAGTTTGCCGATAATGCTGGATTTTATTTTCGAATTACTGAAATATTTCATACCGTGCACCGAACTGTCATATAGACATTTTTGTAAAAAGTTATGTGTTATGTTGTTTCTGCTTTTTACTACTGGCCGATTATCGATATTAGGATGCTCAACTAATTCTTCGTTCTTCCTTTTCGAGATTTCTATATGATTTACTGTAATCCTTTTCACTCTATGTCGTTTATGTTGCAGAGTATTTGATAGCATGATAAAGACGGATTAGACAACTCACGATTTTCTTAATATTCACTTGATATTCGCTTACAAAGTCTTTAGCACAAAAACATTCACTGGATAATGCTTCTTCTACGATGTGCTGTTTTATACTATTGTTTGATCAGAATCACGTTGATTTTTATCGCTTCATAGAAAGTTATAAGTTGTATTACTGCGATCAAGCATGCAAACGTAGCGTGTCAAGGCTAATTTTAAATAATTTATTATGTTTTGCAAAATTAATGAAATGTAATGATAAATCTAATAATTGCAGTACTTTAAATGGGATTTATTTTCCGATGACTGCGATTAAAAGTATAAATCGATTCTATTACATATTTAAAATATTTACATATTTAATACACAGCATTATATACGGTATTATTTTATGATTTTTATGCTCTTTTCCATCCATGTAAATTAATCTTGATTTAATTAATTTTTTATTTGTTTAAATCCTAAAAATTAGAAAAAGATAAAAAGTAAATAGGAAAAGATTAAAATTAATTTCTTAATGGAAATAGATATTAACAGTTTTAAGAAAAACAGATAAGTTCTGAGAATTAAAAAGTACATTTAAAATTTACTGTTCAACCTTTATTTACAGAATTTCACAAAAACAACGAGAAGGAATGCCTAGCCTAGAACACATACAAATAAATAAGTAATATGCAACAAAATATAAAAAGTTACTTATGTACAGAATGGAAAATTAATTATTATCAACATATTTCGCGCCGAAACGTGATCGCCATTGTTTTATACCACAAAGTGAGTTTTTTTATTTAGCACTGCAGTGCTTCGATAAATTTGCGAGTGAAAATATTTGTGACTATTCAACGATGTCATCACATTAGCTGTCAAAAATCTTGGAATAAAGCTAGTTGATCTGGTGGTAAAGGCGGTTGGGAACGCCAGTCAGTTTCAGGATAATCGTCGAAACAGCTCGCATCGCCCGGTGTTTTCACGCGTGGCCTTATCGGGGGTGTCAAGGCTCTTTGCGGTACCTGTGGATAATGATCGATTGTTTAACTGTGTTCCTGACATCACAAAACGCACACAATGAAAAAAATTTACTGTAATAACGAGTTCGATTGGACGTACTAATGTTGTAATACTAAGGCACACTGATAGTGCATATTGAAGTCATTGTATATTGATATAATTTAAAGTATAAAAGTCAAATACAAATGTCTTGAATAATAAAACGCCTAATACATATTTTACGAAACAGCACAATGAATTAAGTGCATTGAGGATTTCACGGTTTGATATAAATATATTTATATTAAACGTGCATTTCTACATCGATTTGTGTACGATTTTAATGTGAACAAATGTGCACACGTACCTCCAATTAAATTCGTTATTATAAATTTTATATATATTTCTTTGAATAGTATTGAATATTTTATTGAATTAAATAAATATTTAGTCAATAAAAAAATTATAATTAAATTAAAAAATGTTTTTGTCTCAAAAAAATATAGTTTTACATTTAATAAATATTTACTTACAAGAGAATACAATTAACTATCTTAATAAGTTTAAAAAAAGTGTCTCTTATTTTTGTCTATATTTTAACTCATTAAAAATTAGCTTATTAAAATCTTATTAAAATCAAAAGAGGGTCAGTAGGTTGTATTCCCTTGTTAGAAATATTCAAACAAATATTTATTAAAATATAATTTTTTTTTCGTGTGGCATTATTAAATACTAATTTAACATTATTAAATACTAATTTTTTAGATTCTGCCATTTTTTATCTATCTGCACTTATATGTACAACGCGAAATCAAGACTGAGATATCAAATTACCAGGGGCCATTCGACTAACTTAAACCATCGATGCCTCTTCACATCCTCAGCGCCTTGCCTCATATTTCCCAATCTCTTCGTTCTGTCGGCGATCAATAATTTCTTAATCAGATCCTTCGCGATGGGATCCATGTGCTTTGGCCATTCTATCCTACCGCTCAGAATCTTCTCGTAGATCCCGAAAGGATTGTCATCGAAGAATGGCGGATATCCGGCCAACATTTCGTAAATTAAAACACCTAACGCCCACCAATCTACGGCTTTATTGTGTCCTTTGCTTTGAATTATTTCCGGCGCCAAATATTCTGGCGTTCCACACAAGGTCCACGTTCTAAAAGTACACATGTTAATTATAGCCACAGTCTCACAATGTTTTGTTATGACACGCCGTTAAGAAGCAGTAACAGGTGAAGTGGACTGTAATATGCGCTAATTGCATGACATTGCTATCTTCACTTGTTATGACAGGTAGTCTTTATCAATACAATTTAAACTTTATAGTACAATTTATACTTAAAAAAAAATAGAAATGACATTAAATTAAAAAATATTTTATTAAGTAAATTTGTTAATTTTATTTTTATGTACTCTTTTTTCACCAAAATATTCTATTAACCAGGGTTTGTTAGTAACTAGTTAACAAGTTAAAAATTAAATAAAAAATTAAAAAGTTAATAACTTTTAACTTAATTTAGCAAGTCAAAAAGTTTAAAAATTTTATTTATTAATTCCTTTTTTTAATAAAAGTTTCTTTTATCTCTAAAATACTATTTTTTTTATAAAATACTAAAACTCGGTTTTTTATTTCACAGAAAATACTTTTGTCATTTCACATAATTTGCTAATAAAATATTAAATTTATCTGATAATTGTGTTGAAATTTTGTTTTGTTATTTTTAAAGTAATCTGATTTTTAAAAAAGTTTGGATATTCTGATTTAATAAAGTCATTTTATTCAAAATTAATTTTTTACTTAACTTGATTTAATTTAATTTTAACGTAACTTTAAGGGAGTTAAATTTTTATTCATTTAACTTTTAACTTAACTAAATTTATTTTATAAGCCGTTAACTTTAATTTAATTTAGTTTAAAACTAAAAGAACTAAATTAACTTACTTAACCCTGTTATTAATAAGCAAACTTTAATCCATTTATCTTCAATTGTTATCAGTTTATATTTTATTTCTAAGTTATTGTTGTTTCAAGTGACTCACCTGTCCGTAAGTTTCTTGGAGAAGCCGAAATCGGTGATTTTGAGGTGGCCTTGACTATCAAGAAGAAGATTCTCTGGCTTGAGGTCTCTGTAAACTATATGCTTGCTGTGCAGATAATCTAGAGCGCAAACTATTTCGGCTGCGTAGAAACAACTTGTGGGCCCTGCGAATCTTCCGGCCGCTCTTAAGTAAGAGAAGAGCTCTCCGCCGGCGACGAATTCCAGTAGCATATACACTCTGGCTTCGTCCCTACTGTTCCACAGCCTGAAAAGATGAATATTACATTAAAAACGAGATGACAAAATCGAGCAAACCAAGTTGTTACGCGAGCAGATCTCGATTTCGCTCCGCCGATTGAAAGAAAGTTCACTTCGCGAGCGGATCGATTTCTCTCGCTTCTATCCAGCTATTAATTGCGAAGTGGCGCAAACTAGTTGAACAGCGTTTGTGTGTATCTGCTTAGTCTTGGCTAGGTTTTGAATCTTCTCCGCGAGAATCTTTTCCTTGACCGATAAACGCAACACTTTCTTTATTCCCTCAGATATGATTACATCGCGAATAAATACCACGAATAAAAACACTATACTTGAGATTGTCGAGAAATAAGTAATTGCTAATCACGTTCTCAAATGATATTTTCTATTTAATATAATATGTAATAGATGTAATACTTACATATTGACGATGAAAGGATGTTTAACTTCCTTCAGGATTGTGATTTCATTGCGCAAATGCTCGACTTGTTTCAATCTGATCACATCGACCATGGAGAGGATTTTCAGTGCGAGAAATGTTCCATGATGCCTGCAGAGAACTACCCTGCCAAATGTGCCTGTGCCTTAAAAGAATCAAATGTAAACATGTAGATATTAATTGCAGTAAAACAAAACAAATCGGAGCATAAGCCAATTGTAAAAGAAAAATGATGAAAGTGTGCAAACGAAGTCTTCTACGAAGCTAAAATTGGAACAGCATGTAAAAAAAGTGTTTTAAAAAGTAAACGATCTTTTTACGTATCGCTCCAATTTACACTTTCTAAAAGTTTCGTTGACACTTCTGTTCCTCTTCCTTTACATTTAATTTACACTTCTATTTTTATTTTTGCCAGAGGCAAAATATATAATAATAAATCCGTCTACTGAACCACTTATTGAAGCGACCGTTTTATTTACCAATGCTTTCGACGTTCTTTTTAGCTAATATGCATTGCGCAGCGCGGACTATTAAATGGACTTTCCCACGAATGCAGGTGACTCGGTTGCTCTGGTTAACGTACCGCAACCAATTAGCATTCATGCAATGAGCCTTGGCCAAATTAAACAGCGAAATTGGCCGTCATATTGCAGCGCGGCTGCAAGATTTTACACGTTTATGCGCGTCTATATACTTGTGTCGAAATGAATACATCTCGCGCATGGAATAGCGACGAAATTGGCCGCGCAGCAGGGGATGATATGATACATGTTGTCTACCAGCAGTGAAAAGACCGCTGCCAACGACGGCTCGAAACAGGTGTCAACGGTAAAACGACGGAGTGTTTCCGGTGATGGCGTGGACGCTTTAAATACTCGACCGACACGAATTTAGATAACGCGACAGTTTCGAGCAATATTGTCCAATTGACATTAAAGATCCAGGAAACGTATAAAAGAAGAACGTTTTAAAATTTTCGTCGCAATGATTGCAATAACCCGAACGCATCTGGGATTAAAATTACAAAAGTAGAAAAAGAGTTTCACGAGCCGAATACCTGCAATTTTCCGAACCATTCTCTCACATAATTCTGACTTTAACGAGCGGTTAAATATATACAGTGGGATACCCTCTTACTCTCTGGTGTCCCACTTCGAAAGCGGTGAATTTAATGTCTTCTCGCTTGTTTCTTTTTCTCAAATTTGTGATCCAAAGTATTATATTTTGATTTGTTGCAAACTGAGTTTGTTCCTGTTTATTTAATTATATATCAGAATTTAAGAACTTTCTAATAGTAAGTTTATGCACCGTTAACGCAAGAAATTTCTCTAATTGCAATTTTATATGCTTGTAATTTTGTAAAATATCATAATATTTTAAAAGACATATTATATGTTTAGTTTCCTTTTTTTATATCGTGCTATATATAAAATATAAAATTCTCTAAAAACGAATACAATAGAATAATATTTTTATAGAATTCAAATTCAAGAATTGTATATCGATTTATTCCTTACGTTTATAACGACCTAAAATGTAATAGATAGATAAAAATTATAATTAAAACAAAATTATAGGGATAGAAAAACAATTTAGTGTAAAATATAGTATAATCCTGATAGGATTTTCAACTAATATAATATTTCAAACTTACCAATAGTTTTAATGATTTCCAAATCATCGATGTCGTAACGTGGCGGTTCCTCCTGCGATCCCTCATCGTCAGACGTGGTGTCCCCTGACATCGTTTACGGAATACTGTCGAGCCAAACGTCGTCAGAGAAAGTTTCCGATTTATTTCTCCCGGACACTTCGACACGTGGAAAGAAGAAAGGAAGCTCTGGTTCAACGATCCACTCCACGATATTCTTAGACCACGTACTGACGAGGACTTGCTCTCATATCTGCTCTTCGTGACTTCAACTTATAATGTGGTTTCCGAGAAACGAAAATCAACTTTCTTGATCTTCGTTGTAATAATTGTGAGATTAAATAAATAGAAATCACTCGGCAGTTTAATCGTCTTCGAGGACGAGATCACGGGTTTCTCGATTTTTTCTTTGGGTTGGAAAACACACCTCACGCGCGATCGGTATTGCTTTCAGGAAGTGTTCTCATAACATACTGTTCGAAAGCAAGTCGGTACGAATGTCTCCGTCAACGACCCTCCTTCCCTATGGCTCACTTTCAGAACAGTGAAAATGTGTGTGTCAATTTCTCAAGTGTCCATTTAACCAACGGCAAAAGTGCATGCCGTAGTAAAACGCGCGCTTTCAAACGTGCAAAACGAGTTCGCTTTTCTCGTTTCCACGTATGACGTTGAACGGTTTTATCATCGAATTTTATCAGCTCGGCTCTCCCGTGCTCCAATTAAATATGATTTTAGAAAAAAAAGTGCAATGGCGAACTCGCCACGCGCGAGCGTGCTGCCGCGATTATTTCTTGGAGGTATTATACCTGTTGGAGGTACGAATGATATTTGCAATGAGAACGGTAGCGTTCACCCGTTCACTTCGTATTCCTAGATACTTGTTTTGCAACTTCGTTAACTAAGCTGTCATCGTTGATTCTAAGTTCAAACGCGTCTCTCACACGGTACATTTCTATAATTTTTTTCAATTCTATGATTCAGGAGAGTAGCACATTATTTAACTCTGACATGCAACAGCTGAACAGCGCACGTGAGTGATTGCCGCAGTTATTAAACTTCGCTTCCCAGAAACGTCAGACTGCACTAACACCAATGCGATCTCTGACAAGCGCTTTGATCAGCGAAGCACATCGCAGCGGAGTTATTTCGTGTCATTTTCCCATCGTATTCATCGAATCGGACAGGTCTCCAAACGCTGGCTGAAGGATGATTACCGTGTCATCTCTGGACCCTGTGCAGCACGCAGTTCGGATGCGAACCAGAACTAAACTGGTCACTCAGGGGTCTGAAAAGGCCGTCTATCCTTCTGCTGCCCCCTCTCTTTCCTGTGACCCCCCATTCGCTGCCAGCTCGCGCGCTTACTCTCACTGAGCATCTCGCCTGTACCATCTAGCCGGAGAGATTTATAACAACCACAATCGATCTCGAGAAAGATCGGCTCGGTACGGATGATGCTCCAAGACAAAAGCGGCCGTACTATGGCGAGTAGTAAAAATACGAATCGTCTGCTCTAAATAAGTTTTCGGTTTCGTTTTGCCGAGCGTGTTACGCTCGAAACAGTTACGTCAACCCCATAAATACGGGGGCTGCTCTCGAAATTCGAGAGAAGAAATCTTGAGATTAACGGCGGCTTTGTCCCCTCCAGTCCAGATGAACCTGACGAGCCTGAAAATCGATTTTGTGAATCATACTGGACGATGATTGTGCAGCTTCAACGTATTTATCGGTACATTTACAGAGGAAAAAGATTGTTGCATAAAGAAACAAACATCTAAAGATCTCCTGTCAACATGAGAGATTTGCCGCACACATCCAAAGTCCGTGGAAGCGGATATCCTCATCGTCGCGGTGTTTCGTAAATTGACTATACGTTACTGCCGTTGCAAAACGATCAACGGACGGAGTAAGCCGCTGACGATCGGGCGATTCCTTTGAATTTCGACTTATTTTTGAATTTGGCAATCGTCCAGATGCATTTTGCTACCGACGCCCGACGTCGCGATGACTGACGACATGTATCGAATCCTGCTACCAGCGAGCTCTCATAAATCGCGACTTTTATATTTATCGTTATAAGTATCCCCGATCCGCGGGCGCGTTAAAAGCACGTTCGCTGATTTCAGCGAAAAAAATCATACCGTTATTTATCGTCAAGTTCAAGAGAGCGTATGGATCTCGAGTCCATTGATTCGAAATTGTAGAAAAAAAATCAACAAAATGCAAAGACAATAAATAACGGTCACACAATCTACGTGCTTTTGGAACTAATATTTGGCGTCTCATGATCTCTTTAGCGTCAACGTTTGCGTGATTATTGCGTAACGAGATAGATAGAAACATATAGCTAAGTGCTACAAATTGCGTCAGCTTGCAAAATAAATTATTAACGTACACCTGTTTTATTCACACACGCGGCGGCGTGAGAATGGACCACTTGACGTTTAACAATTTCGTCTTTGTTCGAAAGCTTCAAGTCACGTTGCGTGATCTCGATATCGTTGTCTCGCGGTATCCGTTCCGTAATACACGGCTTGATTGCAGACCGAACTAAAAATAATAGCTTCCCGGAAATCCCATCGTGCGATGTCATTCGATGCCAAGACAAGTATAAGCCTTAATAATTACATATACTAGCTTTGTACGAGCGTATACTGAAATAGTTTGCGGTTATGAGACAGCGATACGACGCACGGTATATTTTCGCCGATGGAATAAACATCGTTTTTATGTGTGCCGCATTATATAAAAGCTCCGTTCATTGATTACCCAATGAAACGCAACAAAAGAACTGTGTAGCCAATCAACTAACATAGAGGTGTTTTATCTACTGGAACATTAGTGCGATACTTTTTTATTAAAACGTATTTATAATATACAAGTAGAGCGAGAGGAAAAATTTTGTATGACTTTCATGTCGCTAAAACGTAAAAACGGCCTCTAGATTTAGTCAATTAATATTATTGTAATATTTAAATTGCAATATATTATTGATCATCTGGAAGCTATATAGAGCCTACTGTTGTTTGGAATTGCATTTAAAGAAAGTCAAAATAATATATAAAATAATTGTACAATAATATTAAGTGTCTAGAAGCTACTTAAAAAAACCTTTCACTACATATTTAACGAGGTACACTTTCGAAAAGTTGATATTAATAGAGAGATTGATGCTCGATTACAATTTTTTTTTTTTAAACTAACGCTATTAATATTTTGGATAGAGACGTTGGTGTTGAGTGATCGCCGCAATATATCAGCTAATAGCGATATTTTCAGCAACTCGCGAAATAAATGTGTCCGCTTTTGCGAGATTGGATACTTTTAGCGTCACTTTACGAATGCAAATGAGCCGTCGCGATCGATTTGTTATGAGGTACTGATTTTGATTGTAAGTCAATATTAGCTTTTGCGATGACGATGGTCGAAGATTGATGGCCTATAAAACAATCGTGAACTCGTGCGTTATTGGAGAAAGATGGAGTTTGGCTATCGAGAAAGACCAGTCAATGCTTCGAGAAAAATACACATTTCAGTCTATAATGACTAACATAAGCCAACTATCATAAATGAAGTACCAGATCTTCACAATTCGATTCACTTTCTTAAATTTTTATCGCGTTTTTTATAAAAGTTTATTATTCTTTTCTACTTTGGATAAATTTTGTAATATTTGTCCATGTAGAAGTAACGTATATGTTTTTTCTTGAATTTAAAACATTTTTTGTTCTCGTTGATCCATTTAATTTAATTCCATTATCGATTTTGAACATACATTGTTGTGTAGTATTCTTGGCGTTGCGACTATTCGTGTGTTCTCGCGTCATTTAGAACGAACAACAGTAAATTGCGACGTTGAATCACTACGGCAAAAAGTGTTCGTATCTATTTTTCAAGGATATCGAGCCAAGGAAGTTATTGGTCAGCGTGACGTCAGCATCGCCCACGGTCTCTGGATGTAGATCAAATTCGATACCTAGAAATCAAAAGACGAATAGACACATCGTTCTAATACGTTATCGTAAAGTCACCTCTCATTACCGTATCATTGTTGATCCTTCAATTATACTTGCCAAACGTTTGTCCAAGTAGCGTCCAAACACCGTGGATATTACATCCGCTGACGTGTCATTGATTAATGTGCTTCATTTTTGGCGCCTTCGATCACTTCATTATACATTCTTTGTGGAGCTATGCAGCGGTTAAGACCAGAGACGAAGTATGCTTCCTACTTTTCTCAATAGTTAGAAGCCGACGTTTTTCATAGCATAACAATGATTAGCATGAGTCATCGACCTACCTTGTAGTGGTGTACAGGCAACTCCTTTATTAACCGTATCCACTTGTGTCTGTGTAACGTGGAACATAGCAATAACGTAATGATTCAACTTCTCCCCCTCTCTAATCTCCGTTTCTAAGTTTTTTATTCGGAACATGATGGCTTTCAATGGATTGGCTGAATAGAGATGATCTTTATTTTCTCACGATTAAAGAAACTTCTGTGGCGTAGAAGCCACAAAAGATTTATCCGCGCATTCGCCTAACGTTTTGTATCTCCCGCGTGTACCGTATCCTCGGCACTCGCGCGCACATCACGTTTCCGTGTGTGCGTGTGCTGTGCGATGATTGCCCGCACACACGACACGAGCGAAAAATGTATACGCGCGTGTGGCTAATCGGCGGTTCCCAGGGAGCACGAAGATTTCGCTTGGTATTTTCAGCGGCCTCTCCGCGAGCGATCCCACGGCGACTTCCGGTTCCGCGCTGACTTATTCACTTCCCGTTGCTACGACAATTTTCCGCGGGTACCACGTAGAAGCGCTAAAAAAAAGAAAAGTAATAACGTTGTTATGTGCACGCACAGGTCACGGTTCGCTCCTCCATGCGAGAGGATTCAACGTTTCAGAACTTCATCGTCCGTTGTTAATTATGCGCGCCGCATTAATTATACAGGTGAAATCTCGCGTTATGAATTATGAATGAATGCAATCGCGAAGTATTTACGATTGAAAAAAAGTATAATCGAGTGAAAATATCTTAACAATTGTTTATTTAAGCAGAGAACCGTATTAGAACGGAGGTATATACACGGTACCATCGAGAAATTTCGCGCAGAAATGAGACGTTACGAAGCTTTCCCTTCCACTCCGTTTAAATCATGCTCAACATGGCGCAGGTGCTTACCTGGGGAGTCAGGATGCAGCCAGGCCTGTCCGTTCGTTCGTCTGACCGTCGTGCAACTCAACCTGAAACCGGAAGCGCCGCTTTCTGCCCTGCTGCCCACGAACAATGAGATCGAGAGAGATTCCTGAGAGGACGTGAGCACGATCGAACTACGAGGTGTTTTATCAACAGGGGAAATCGAAAATATTCATTTCTCCGGCTGAAAACGTATACGAATTGAATCGTCACGTTCAGTTGTACAAGTTGTGCATGCTGTATTTAGACCCACATCTCTACTCTCTTCCTTCCTTGTTCTGTTTAAAAATATATTAGAAAAACTCTTGACACATCTTTCGTTCCACATTTTTATACGTTGATTTTTTTATATTATTCACATTCTTTTCAAATCAAAAACGACACAATTTTCAACTCTACTAAAAGGTTTTAAACCTTTTTTTTTGGCGCTTTATTTGTAATGTATAATTACTCACAATCAAATATAATAGATAATTTTTGTGAAAATAGTTTATATATGTCAATAATGTATCGATATTTTATAATATATTGATATTTTTCTATATAGACGGACCTATATAGATCAAGGTACCATACATACAGCACGAAGACAATCGAGAAAATCTTTTCACGGCCACTACGAAGTCACGTGGTACGCGTACGTGCAGCAACAGGTGTGACGCAACAGGTAATCAAATGCCGGTATTACGATTTATTCTTCTTCGAATCGATTGTCTTTCTGCACTTGTCTGCGATTTGAGGATTACATCCCCTGCACATGATTCCTCGATGGTTGTTTTAGTGAAGAATGCGATGAGCTTACTCGGATAATATTTAGAGGGTCAACGATCATTTTTAGCCTTGCACATAAAACTTCAGTTTCTTATATACAAAAATTATAAGGGACGAAATTTTTGTTAAATTATTACCGCAAACAGACGACGAAAGGACTGATGAAACAGAAAATACATATCATCGCGTAAAAAATTTACGTTACGGCGTGCCAGACAGTGAAATGAGTTTCGAGCGAGATTTTCATCTGATTCCCTTCTGATTTTGCCGATTCCACGTACAAGACGAACGGGAGAATTTTTCACGGAATTGTCGACGCTTTTTCCGCGAGGTTCCAGCGAGCGATGATGATGAAGAGTGCGCATTTACTTGCCTTAGCCGCGCGACAGGTGGTGTGTGACACGACTTAAGCCGCGTTGCGAATCTGCCTGAGGACCTTGACGCGGCCTTTTTTCCCCCCTGACATTTTCTACTTGTGCCTTCGCAAAGTCCGTTTCCGGTTGTTTCTATCTCTCCGTTACGCTCCTCTCTTCGCTCCTCGTCCTGTCGTCGCCGTACGTCGTCATCGTCGCGCCGCGCCGCGACGAAACGGGCATTTCGCTCGGCAAATGCGCCTCCCCGTGACTCTCATCCGCGACGCTTTGCGGCATGTTCTTGCACAGGAGGAGGTCGTTGCTCGTTGCCAAGCAGTTGCTTGCCACGTGTATGCGGCGCCTCGATCCGTAGAAAATAAAGGGGAATACGGGCGGGCTGCTGGTCTCGTAATAGTTGCACGAAATGGAATTTCAGCTAAGGACATTTACGACATTAATATTGATTATTTTGTAAATAATTTAACTTTTTTACTGTGTCAAGTGATTTGATATTATTGTGACACGTAAGAAATTTGAATGCTTTAGAAACCCAAATTTAGAAAGAATTTAGTCTTTTTAAAGATTAAACTCAGACAAATAAATTTTTCGAGTTAATATTAAAATCTTATCACCAGAAAATATTATAATTTCAGTATTAATACTTAAGTGAGAGAACAAGCGTTAGTAATTTATGTAATTATGATGGAAATTTTCATTGAAATATATTGTGAAAAGTTCACACGAAGTGGACACGATACTTCCTACTAGATAGTGTGTTTGTTGAATATATTCAATATTCGAATAAATGAATGAATAATGAATATAAAAACGAGTATGAATACCATTTTTTTTGTATTCATGAAAAATGAATAAATACTTTTTATTCGATTTGAATGAATATATTTTTGAATATAATTACATGAAGGTTTTCGATTTCGCATTCATTCCTAAGAATAGGAATGAATGCGATCATAATCACATTATATTAAATTATATTTAATACAAGCTTTATTTTACATTCTTTAGTACAAGCTTAAGCAATAATCTTCGTTTTCTTCTATAAACATATTTTTTTCAAACTCTAATCAACTAACTTTTATGGACTGTATCAGCAGTTAAGCGGTTACACTTACTCAAGGTAAGATAAAACTATAAGAAAATACATGTTTTATATATACGTTTGTATCAAAAGCTGACAGATTGTCTCACTGACGACTTTACTAAGAGCAGGGTAAGCATCTTCTTAATTTTATAATCAAATTCAAATTTGAAGTGAAAAAGTAAATGTATAGTATAGAATAAAGTAGTAAAATATATCATTTCCCATCACAAAACACATCTGAATATTTATTACAGGTCATTAGTTATGATTAAGAGAAAAGGTTTTGGAACTTTCTTTCATTTTAAATTTTGTTTGAATAGATATGAATACTTGTAAAATAATCAAAATATTCCTGAATATAAATATAGTATTTTTGAATACTCACAGTTTCGAATAAATATTCTTCAAATGTAAAAATTTTAAATAAATAAAATTTGTAGCTCAAAATTACGAGCTTTTTTTTATATTCTCGGTGAACACCCTACTTTCTATACATTATATTGTACGTCCCTGGGAAAGATTGAAGAGTAAAATAATTCTTGTCTCACATGCAATGCTGGCGATGATGGAGCGGACGATGTTGGCAACAAGTGCTCGGTCCATGTAAGTTTCTCCAATACATACGTGCTTGATGTTTATAAACTGATAGCCGAAGTCGGTGGACGTTTTAATGCCACAAGTACACGTGCAACGGAAAATGATTTCCTAGGCTTATCGCGTCGTAAGGCCGGACGCTGTGTATGACACGGGAGCTCCACGGGCCTATTGCTTAAATCCCCCGTGAATTCTTCCAGTGCCATTTACAGAATCCAAGCCAAAAGAGAAGCCAAATCGTGTGAGGAGCTTCCATCTTGGGTACGCCTTGCTGGAACCCTGACAAAGAAACTTCGAAAGGTAATAATCGATACCAGTGGCCTTCGAGAAACGGTATGTCGCAACGTTTGGCGTTCTCCAGATGCACGCGCGCACGATCGATATAGAAGTCAATCTAGAGACTTTATCTGTGTGACAGCAATTATTATTTGTAAATATTGAGAGCTATTCTTCATCCTATTGCTATTGCCAATTCGACGTCGCATTGGAAGACAAATTCAGAATAAATTAAAGCGGAAAGATGTAGTAACGTGATAAAAACTGCGAACGTTGAACGATCGTAGCGAAACGAGATGGAGGCTATTAATCTCTATACAATTACGACAGCGGAAATAGATTTTGGTATTAATTGTCCGTTCCCATTGATAACCTAAGTTTACTTTGGAAATTTCGAATCGTAAATCACGAGACAAAAACGGGAATCCGTTCGATTTGTCTCCGCGAAAAAGGATTCGAAAAAAAAAAAAAAAAACGAAGTCAGAGGGGTCGACGAAGCGAAGTCTTCGGAGGTAGTCTAAAGCCTGTCGACTATTTCTTTTCCCCTTGTTCTTCCGTCACGGATCGATGACTCTTCCCGGAAGCCGCGTCTGCTAGATCTCGCAGTGCGCGCCATGATTTGTTCTCCAGGCGTTCTCCACGCTCGTCCTTCAAACTCCACGTCTCGTCTCGGGTCGCTCCTTCTTTCTCTATCTCTACTCGCTTCTCGATTTATTCACTCCCACCCACAAAATCATTCCCACCGATTCTTCAGGTTCGACCAGAGCCGTGCTGTCGGCTTTTTCACGTTAGGATGTGCCTCCTACCCTCTCCGTCTTCTCCCGCAGGCTATAATCTAGTCAAGAGAGTATCCATCCATCTAGTCTCGTCTTTGCCTAGTCATTTCTACTATACAATGTACCAGAAATCACAAGTACCTTTCCTTACAAGTTTATTTATAAAAATTTGTTAAAGTCGATTTTTCTACAACAATCTTCGCTAATAAAATGATTGACTTCAAGTACAATTAGTTATAAGTTTTGACATGAGTATAAATATGTCATGCCGCGTCTGTTTAACATGTTTTCTTGTATTATGCTAATTTTTTATGATTATCGTAATGACTAAAGTACAACCAACGAATAATCAACGTGATAAAAATGATAACTCGTATCGTCTCATTTACGATAATTGATTATTATCGATGAATAAGCGAATATCAAAAAACTAACACTTTAGTTATCAATCTTTCACATCGAGAGTTCATCTTTTTGCCTTTAATAAATCTTGTAGCCGAGCGGTTACAGCGCAGTTTGATTTAATTCGTTTCATGCTGATTAAGATATAATCGATCCACGACCGTCAAAAATGATCGAGATGAGGTTTATGGAGGAATCGCACACACACAATTTTACGTATAACGTGGCGAAATAATTTATTTACTGAGCGAGAAAGTGTATATCCGAGAGAATAACGTGCGTTCCTTCGAGTTTTCCCGCCTGGTTCTCACGATTCAAATCTTTTCAGTGCACCGTGTATATAGTTGCGATTCTTCGCCGACTATCTCTCAGTTCTCAAGCCATTCTTCCGGTCATGCCATCATTCTGGTTCTCACGGTTTATTCGAACATCAAGAAACACGGCATGGAAATAACGTTGCTCGCAGAAGTCTTTTAATGCACTGGAGTTAAATGCTCTGTACAATGATTATTACTTCGGAAATAATCTGATCGCATTCCTCCATTCCATTCAGCCACGTCGGTGCGATTTTTGTTGGCTCGTCGTCACATCTTATCGAGCCTGCACAGTCATAAAAAAGATGTTAAGTATGTCAGTCGAAGTTATATTCGTCGAAGTCATTCGACAAAAGATACGCCTTTTCCGGCGTGTTTCTCTTTCATAAAATTTTAAAATCACTAGAAAATTATTTTTTTCTAGAAATATTTCATACTTCGTTGTGATCTCATTCAACGGAGAAAATTTTGTAAATCTACTTGAAAGAAGCATTTTATGTATACGTTTTATGTATAAATTTTGCTTCAAATAATATTTTAATAAATAAAGCATACATAATAATAAAAGACATTAATATATAAGAAATAAATGTTAATATTATTAAATATCAAATATATTATAAATATGTTTACAGAATATTATACCAACATGGAAACGAACGTCTCGTCAAAATTGTGAACACTGCTTTTGCTAAAGTCAAATTACGTTGACTACACAGGGGTTATGGATTATAGTAGATATTCAAAATTCTCTCTTTTCTTGTCTGTCGGGATCGAGCCAGACAAAATTTATGTGTGTCTCGCAAATTGAGATGCAACGGTTGTGCTTTCGGGTCTGTTGATTTGCGTAAATCAAGATACACAATGGTTGCGAAAACACAAACGCGTGTCCAGGCGTGTTTAAGCCCCCATTTTGCGATCTCGTAACTCTTCGAACAGGTTTTGTGTGACCTCGACTTCTCTTCTCGTTGGAATGCCCGCTTCTCTTCGTCTTTCCACCACGATCCGTGCTACGATCCGCCGCCCGATCTCAATCGCTCTTCCGTGTTTCGATCGGCGCACGGTGATGAATCTATATCGAAGGCACGTGATTAAAGAGAAAATTATCCTGATGTCGACGGTCGTGTTCGTGGTTTCTTCATCGTCGAATTACCTCATTAATTTACATCCGCTTATCTCGTCAATAGTTTCGATCGGCGATGGAATATTGATTGCAAATATGTAATCTGCATCTCCTCGTAAGACAAAATAAATAATAAAGAGTGAAATCTTTGTATCGCATTAGAAACCGCTTTCTAATCCGTCGTGTCTTCTTTTTCCATCCGTTTTATTTTTACCGGAGAGAGATTTAGATCTCACGTTCGTGAAGCACATACGAAAGAACGGTTTATATTCTCAAATTCGTGCGATGCGCAAGTATTATTATCCTCGGCGTCGAGACTTGCGGGGAAAAGAGTTTAAGGGGACGAAAAAGTTCTTTCTCATTGTCAGATTGGAGACTATATAGCACCTTGGTACCATGACGAAAGAATTTCACAGTGACGCAACGATATCTGGGACGAGAGAATAGATGAATGGGGAAGGAGAGAATAATTGGTGGTGGGTGGGGTGAAGCTGTGAAAACAATAAAATATCAAACGGTCCTCGGGACAAGGGTCCCAACACTTCGCGCTCGCTTCGTGACTTTCGAAATCTTATTAAATCACGACGTAGATATGCGCCGTTACGAACGAACAATATTATCGCAAGAGTAAGTCGATAAATTGCGGTACGGTGCATTTGCATATTTGCAAAAGTGACATACGCGACAGGCTAAAGGCCAGAAAACCCGCACTTATAATTTCGCTCGATACGTGTACTCATGCCGCACGCGGAGTTATGTAATTTCTAACAACCCGGCAGTCGCGTTCTTTCCCGGCGAGGAAGAGAGAGAGAGAGAGAAAACCTCGCAAGATTATTCACGTAGAGCTTCTTAAGCCGCTCTCGCACGATAAGTTCTCGATAACCGCCGCGCTGCATTTAATATATTAAAGTCATTTATAATTTGTATTGTCACACGAAGGCAAGAGAAGGCTCACCTGTATACGAAACGTGTCGAGTACTTATATTCGTCTCATCAGCGAAAAAACTTCCGGATTTACGTAATCGTGAGGAAGAAAAAGAGTGTCGAATACTCATTAATTGACGAGGCAATGAACGCACGATTATTCTTTTGCCGGCATTATAGTTTCATTCTTATTCCACGATTTCTCAGCGTCGATGTTTTTCGCGCCGTGGTCGGAGCCGGCGAATAACGGTCATCGGTACCGGAGGACACTGACCCGATGAAAATCTCGGATACACAAGAAAGAGAAACCGTTGGGAACGTGCCCCTTCGCGAACACCAAAGAAATAGATTTCACCGCCGATCGTTACGATCGATAATAAAAATATCAAGAAATTTAAACGGGATACGATCGTTTTTAGCTTCCGGCAACGCGTATATCAAGATCGCGTTATACGACTTTTGCCGGAAAAATAATTATACAATGTTTTATTCTCGGTATATATAAAAAATAATTTACGAACGCGCTGCTTATCGACCAGTGTTTTCCTATATATATGACTATTTAAATTTTTGCCTTGCTGCCGTAAAGTTGCTGTAATCGATCGATTTCGATCTGAAAGGAATAAAGATCAGATTCAATCAATTCTCTCTCTCGTTTTAGCAATATCCGCTCGTCGATTACCCACGCCCCGCTCTGTACTGAATGAGAATATACCTGATACTGATCAGTATCGGTAACATCCTCTTCTTTACAATCCTCTCCAGACCGGTTGTCCATCTTCTTTCGCTTCGCAACTGCGTACTGTGAGAAGATCGTCAAAATTTCACTGACGTCCGGTCCGTCGTTGTTCACATCAGTCTCTTGTAGCTGGCGCGAGGTGAAATGCGCGATCGATTGCTTCTTCTAAGATATAGCTCGCGCACCAGTATCCGATAGGCACAAACGACACGGCAGAGAAATAATTACTCGAGAAAGAAGAAAAGCGATTGAACATAATGAACAAAGAAAAAGATCAATCAAAGGTAAAGAAGAAGGAGAGTTATGTGGTATATGTATACACAGAGAAAGGAGGTAGAGAAGTATACGACAGGAAAGGCTTTTGCGTAAAGTCAAGTGCGAGTGCGCGGATATTGAGAGGACTCCGAACCGGTTGCTCGAAGTGACGTGAGTGAACTGAGGCTACAGGCTGGCAGGTAAAGCCAGGTAAACCCCGGCCGACTGGTGGCACACACGCGGGAGAAGAGGAAGGTGACCGGCTGGGTGGCTACGCCGGCAAAGCGAGCCAGCCAGCCAGCCAGCCAGCCAGCCGTAGAGACAGTCAGCTCGGTCAGCCGACCTGGGGAGTCAGCCTGCGGCCCCAGGGGCCGCAGGAAAGACGCGCTGTTAGGACGGAGAGGGACCGTGGGACGCAGGATGGCTGTGCGGGCGGCGGGGAAAAGATGAGAGGAAACAGAGAGCGGCAGGGTGTGGGGACCTTGCGGGGCCCGGAGGGGACGTTGCCTTGTGGTGGGACAGGGAGGAAAGGTGGGAGCGGCAAGGAGAGACCTGGTGCGCTGCGTGTGACTCAGCTCGGAATGAGCGAATAGGCCAACAACACACAGCAAAGACTGCGTCGTAAATGTTGTGTGCAAGACATACACGTACAGAGTGATCCAGAAGAGTCGTCGCTTTTTCCGTCATCGATAGTGCCGATTGGAAGTCCACGCGCGCAATTAATGAAGTAATCATTAGCGATTTGGATTTATGCAATCAGAGAGGAGTACATTGACTCTCGATTGAGCTGTAACAATCGCGCGTCTAACAACGACGCGGAACAAACATTGTCTCAACGATGTTAATGGTTTTCCTCGAATGCAGGACGCGCGCCATTCGCAGATGTACATAAGTCGTTCCGGGTAGGATGCTTTCTCGTGTTTAGGGAAGACATAGGGATGACTCTCGATTCAAAAGGCAGCCGGATAGAGTTTAATGCCGTTCATGGTCGTATTAACATTACGGCCAGCTGATGATTTTATACGCGCGCCAAATCGTAATACGTGGTTTACACGCTGATTACATGTGCGTCGTGGGAATAAGTTTCCACGGTTTATTTAATAACGTTCACGCTGCGCAAGTTTATGTTTGCACGGGCAATAAAATTTCCGACCGCGTGATTGCGGCAGAGACGGGCCTTATTTTTTTTCTACGAATCAAGACTCGCGGGAAATGAACAATAGTTGTCGGTGATACATCGCTCTGAGAACAGAGCACATCCTTCTTACTGCACACCGCTATCTCCAAGTATTGCAATTTTTTTAGGAGCAAACAAACACACGAGAAAAATGTTCGGCGAAACAAATCTCGAATCCTCGATCAAAATGTTTGATCAGGCGTAATTGGACAAAAATCGCTCGATCGTCAGGTCAACGAAACTGACCACCCGGTATATAGGATACTAACTATACCTGAATCCAGCAGAGCGTGACTTTTCACGTGTAGTTGCGCTGGAGTGGGGCCCGTGACCGTATCCTAGTGCAGAGCAAGATAGACTTTGATAGAATTTACACGGCAGCTCCTGCGAGTCAAGAACCTCTACGAATTATACGAGAATTATACCATAATGAACACGAATTACAATGGGTAATCCTTCCTTTTTTCTTCTTCCCTGCGCTTCTAAGCACAACCATCTTGGCATACCTATTCGGCGAAGAGACAAATGCTCAACCATCATTTGTGTATCGTCTCACGAACATGGTGATGTTATTTCATTCAAAAAGACCGTCGTTAAACATCGTTAATGCGACATTACACTGCCTTCTCCATTCTTCGACCGAACAAAGTCAAAATGCGACCAAATAATGATTTTTGCTATACCGACAATAATTACTTCGGTAATTGTGGTGATTTATATTCTTTGATAACTTAAGCGCAATGTTCTAAGAATATATAAACGAATATATAAGAATATATAAGTTCAGCAAATAATCGTAGATATTTTCAGGACAATTATAGATGATAACATTAACATAGAACATCAACAAAGAATAACATAAAATTTTGGTTCCATCATGACAATACACTTGTTCACATTTCTTCAGTTGCAATCGTAAAATTCTATCAATTCGTTCCACAAGCACCGTATTTCAAATTTCGTGATTTAGTGAAATATGATGCTTGCGAAACCAATTTCATGGAATTTTGCGGCTGCAATGAAAGAAATGTGAGCATTGTTATGATGGAACCAAAAATTGGTTGCTTCACACGAACGAAACAAAGAAGCCAATGAACGCACCTGTCTGAAATTTTAACAGCATCCCTGTAAAGGATCAAATTTGTCTAAAATTGTAGCAATTTGTAATAATAATTAATTAAATTCATAAATGATAGACTCCTTTAATTAATGCAATAAGACAAGAAAATACTGCAATATACAAAGCAATATATATGTGTATATATATACATATAGTAATTTGATATCTGTGACGTTATTTCTGTGTCAGGCAGAAAACTTTTCGAATTACCCTCGTAAATTTTAATGTCTTGCATTTTTCTTGTCTATACACAAAGATTGAAATTTCAGATTTTTCGATTGAAAGTATCGTTTCTGTAATACCTTAAAATATTCCTGATATAGTACAATTTATTTAAGTGTATTAAATATGTACATGCTGCTTCTGATTTTACAAAGTATTTGACAATATTCTTATTGTATTCGAGCATGTATTTCGTATCAGTGTCTCCTTTCTTCTCGTGAGCGTCTCCACGTCTAGCGTCTATTGGTGCACCATGGTTCTTCTGAATTACCATGACCATCGCACGGCGCAACTAGTCTATGTGCAAGAGGAGAAATGCAGCTGATGCGCACGGCTGAGTCCTGAGGTCAGCGACTCGTCGGTAGAGTTAGTGGAGCGCTTAGGCTCGCTTCAGGGATTTTATGAATTGGTATACGGGGAGTGTTGGAGAGAAAGGTGGGACGAGAGAGGAAAGTAGCAAGGAAGGTAGAGAGAGAGAGAGAGAAATTACAAAGCGCATCTATCTTTCTCTTTCTGACTAAGTGAAAAGAAGATATCAAATGCTCGTTTCTTTGCTCGACGCCGCGATTCCCAGATTCACTAAAATTCCTTACCGTTCTTCTAATTGTAAGATTTTGATTGAAATTTTCCTTTGTTTTTATTCTATCCTATTTATATTTACATTATTTTTTATATTTACTTTTTGTTTCATATTGAAACCGAATTTAGGCACTTTCCGATTTCTGCTAGCATATTCTCTTTAAAAAAAAACATTAAATATTTATTAAATGTAAACATATATTTATTTAGTACAAAAATCATTAATTTAATTTAACTATATTATTCTTTTATTAGATAAATATTTATTTACTCTGAGTAAATGTTTAGTTATTAGTACTATTGAAAATAGATATGATTTAGTAATTTTTTTGGTGCAGCGATTCAACAATATCTTGCATTGGATTAAATAATGTTTGTTATATAAAAAATATGTATAATTTATGTTTTCCTTATAATTGTTTTCAGCACCGCGAGTAAATTTATTCACCTTCAATCTATCTGTTCATTAAAACTTCTCTCTACAATTTGCTAAACATAGAAGATGAAGATTGAGATTAACAAGACAAGATCAACCAATCGTAAACAAAGATCAGTCGAACCAAGAAGTTTGTATCACGATAGTAAAAAGAAATTGCTAATATTTGCGCATCGTGTTCCGCGGCTGGCTTCTGCGTTCCTCCCACTTTGTAGAATCGTTCATGGTGACCGATCCACGTGGTCGACTTCTTCATCACCCGTCTTCCTGGTCCCACCGCGCTGCGTCGGTCTCTTCCTCTCGTCATCGGTAGCTGCACGACAGAGTTGTTCGTGATTGTCCCCGCCGCGCGCGTTCCGTTCTCCCTTCCTTTCTTCGCGCGCGGTCTCCCGCTTTGCTTCATGGTGTTCCGCTCGCGAGCCGCGGACTACGCAGGTGCATTAACCGGACATTCAGCACCGTAACGCTGGCCCCGTGGACGAGAAAGAGGGAGCATCTAACCACTAGAGTCTGCCACTGCCAAGAACAGATGGTTGGGACGCGAATTCCTTCGGCGCCCTGTTCTAAACCGCGGCGCTTAAATCTAGACGCGCGAGCATGCACCATCGGTGTTGGGTAGTGCGGTCGGTTGTCTCTTCGTGGAGGAATGCTACCCTCAACTTTTCTTCGAGATTGATAATCGTTGAGAAGCCAAATGAGATATGAGAGCCACATGTGGAAAAATTTATAAAGTACATTACACTGGAAAAAGAATCTGGTTGCATTGGAATTCTCGTTGAAAATAGACAAATCAGAATTTTCCGATTGAATCTATTATAATTCTATTTGAAATAATCAAAATGTACTGATTGATCAGAATTGTTTAGTTTGTCTTCTTTTTCAAGAAGAAATTGTTCTCAGTGTGAGAAATATTCAAATGTAATTAATTTTACAATCAATACAAAGCTCAAGAGATTCTAGCTCTATGTGCTGTCTCCCATATATTTCATCAAAGTATTTTTTTACATTCCAGTCTGCGTTTCGTTATGTATCGCCATTTGTATTTTCTTAGTATGATTTATTAGTATTTCGAGGCTTAGCAATTTTCTTAGTTTGCAAAAATCTAGCTATGGATACATAGCGCTGGTCCTATTCGGACAAACGTACGCTATTCCCGTTCGTTCGCATTCGTTATTGCTTTAGGGACTTTACGGATCATTATCGCGTTTGCCACGTTTCCATGAGAACAATCCAACAATACCGCCCACGTGAATCCTATACGAATCGTTGGTGAGCAATGTATGCGCCGCGTTCAAACGCTCCTTTCTATAAGGTATCTTCGATGAAACCACCGCATTTGTAAGGCTACTTTTGACCATGACCTAAGATCAGCGTCGTTAGCAGCAAGCGTTAAAGTCCCTACCATACATTCGTTTACCTCTTAATACCATAAGGCACTTTGAGCATATCACCCACGCAAGAATCCGAGATCAAGAGAGTGGATCATCCGCTTGATCGGATTTCGCCTGTCCAACGACCTCTCCCACACGCTTTATCTTGGATGAACGTAGTTTAGACGTCATTTGCGCAATCGTTTACTTTCGGGTACCAACCAAGGCCAGACATCCCGTGTCAAGTAGATATATATATATATATATATATACACAACGAAAAACATGCATAGAATACCAAAAGAGTAACATAGGTCAATATAATATTACAATATTAACAATAAGTGAAAATGGAAAGAAGAAATGTGTTCAACACAAATAAATGAAAAAAGCCATATTTGGTTAAGGTGTAATAATATGTAATGGTATATAACGAGTTAATTTTTAAAATGATTTTCCCAACCTTAGCGTTTAGTTAGTTATTACTGCAATCGTAAAACATTACAACGTTATTATCAAACTGTTATTAAAAAAATAATCATAAAGTAATGTCGTTACTGTATTTTTATTCTCTGGATTTAACATTATAGTGTTATTAATATTTAAAATTATTCATGATATTTTTAATTCATACTATGTTTATACTAACACTAAAACAGAATTATATTAATTTGACATAATGGTGTGTGTGTGTTAAATCCATATTTATAATTTTTTTAGAATGTAGAAATGTCTTTCATTTCGAAGAAATTAATAGTATAAAATAAATAAAATTAATATAAAATTTGCGCAATCACAAGAGTTCTTGGTGTCTATTTTCTCACTTAACGGTTGCAATTTCGAACTATATTTGACCGATAGGTCACAATAAGTAGATAGCAATTCGAGTTAGATAGGAACATTTATAGTTAATGTCTAATTTTGTTAGATATGCGATAAACGTTCGGAATAAATACGGAACTAGTTCTATCGACAGCGGCTTTGGCGATGTGCCAAAGCAGGAAGCATAAGGCACGAGACGACAAGCTACCAAGCTTCGACAGGTGCAAGCCGTAATCGACGGACCACCGGCCCTGAGTGACTGATCCGACCATATGCTTCTTAACGACGCGACGATGCGACTTTTGGTGATGTTATAAATAAATTTTGACAGAACGAAACTTGGGGCCTCACTAATGGAGACTGCGACAGTGGAATACTCGATTGACGCTTTTCATGATAAACTGGTTTTCAACTACAAGAGAAAAGAAGAGAATCCTGAAATATGAAAGTTTCATGTTCAGAAGCAACGTTGAATTTATGAAAGTCGAATGACACGTGTAAGAGAGCGCATGTGAATGAGATGCTTAATGTAAGACAATTTCAACGCGAGTTGTCTTTATTAAATGTAAGAGATTAAGGCCGGTATATGTAGTTGCTTTTTATTTTAAGATTATCTTAAGTAATTACCTATCAAAAGATGGGACTTACAAATATGTAGATGATCATTATTAGTTGCCTACAAATTTAGGTCTCTACATGTCAAGGTTGTGATTATAATAGAAATTTTTATTTTTTTTTGTTTAAAAAGAGCTCACATCTTTTTGACGCTTCCACATAGGAAAAAGTATGATCAAAATACATTTCTCTCGAAACTGTTCCACTTTCATTTGAAACATTATTCTGTATCTTCAATACCTTTCGAGATTTTTCGATGCAAAAGTTAAAATGGGATGTGTGTGTAACGTTTATTGTGTATCATTTATTGTATAATGAGTTTTAGATATATAATCAATTAGACATTAGAAATGTCTTCACAAAATAAATATATAATAAATATATATGTGATATCTATGTCTCCACTACAGGTTTTGTAGGCTGTGATAGATGCTTTGAGAAAAGTTTTTACGACGTCACCTGGATCACGTTTATGACGAGTACCGTTATAACAAACTCGGCTGATCTGCCTGCTTTTATTCATGTCCCGCACTGTGTTAACCACAAAGACCATCATGTGGGTACTGATAGTGTTCACAGAAGGTGACAGAAAACGTAAATCCCTCCCCCTCCCCCATCTATGTGACGTGTCACTGGGATATCAACTGTAAAATGATTTGGATCTTCTTGTGGTTGTGTGAGACTAATATACAGTACTACTATAATTTTTTGTTTTGAAAAGTAAGTTACGGACTTATAGCATTTCGACCGTAGTGGGTTTGACCGATCTGATTTAGATTAATGATATCACATGTTATCTACTATATAGGCTGACGTTACATGCTTTTACTAATAGTAGAGCATGCAACATCATTAATCCAACCTACATATCGGTTCAAAGTCGTTATAGTTAAAAATGCTATTAGTGTAGTACGTGTCTTTTTACCAGATAAAATTGCGACATTATACGATCAGTAAAGTATGTATTAAGATCTATTGCCGTATGACAGAAATAAGTATAAAAAGGAAGAAAAGCGGAGGTACAACTTGTTTTTGCAAGTTCATGTCACCTCACTCGTTATTCCCGACAGATATTACATGAAAAACTGGTTTTTCTGACTCGCGAGAAGCGTAAGACCGCGCTATCTCGCATCTAATACCACATAGCGTATATTACCGAAAACGTTTCAGAACGTGTAACGTTCTGACGTCATGTCGTAAAATTGTGACCTCGGTTCCAAATCATTCAACCGCCGCCTTTTATCGCGGTAAATAAAAATTCTGAGGCCGCACCGTCGAATCGGTGCGATGATAAATATCCTAGATCCAAAATTGCTTTGTGAAATTTCGGCTATGCTATATAATATTATTTCTTGTATTGTTAGTTCTTGAAGAAAACTGAAGACGTTGAACTACGTTTTGCCCGAAAAGATGACGCTGCAAAGACATTAGGTTCTGTTCTTTGCAGCAGACCTAGCTAGTATAGACTTTTTATACGTAAAAATGAAATAGATTGTATATTTAAAGTTTAGCGGAAGCAAGGTAAGAAGTTTTAGAGCAATCTAATGCAAACGATGAAAAACTGAAGGCCTAAGGCAGCGTTACAGTGGGCTTGAAATAATTTCAAGTACTGTAAAGATATCTCTTCTACTTAACGGAACAAAAACAAATGAGCGACGCTTCTCTTTGAGTTCTTCGCAGAATATTTTTCTTAGTATGAGCACCTACATGACGGTTACCACCGTGGCTCACCCTTGTGAAAATAACATTTCCGCCGCATTATGGATTCCTCTTTGTCGACTCTACGGGCTGACGGAAGTCGGCTATCGTGTGCTGGTTCCTGGCCCTGACCCTACGCGCGCTGTATTCTGTCCCCCTTTCGAATACACGCGATAAACATACCGTACACCAACCACGAAGTTATCGCAACTTTGGTGGCCGGCCTTTTATTTTAAATTATAATAATATATTATATAATTCCTTATAATAGTATAAATTATATTGTATTGCATGATTTCTGTTTCCTAACACAAATACATAAGAATAATGATTCTTATATATGATAATTTTAACTGCTGAAAAAGAGTGGAAGATTAAAAAACTTTATCATCCACAGATTTTGTAAACTCAAAAACTTTGTCTTAAAAAACTATATAAATTTAAACAATTTATAATTTTCTCTTCTACTTTACAAAGTAAAATACATAAGAATCACTATTCAGGAGTTGAGAAACGGAAACCTTGTAAATTATTGTAATCTTTTAACATTGAATATTATTGCCAAATTTTTTGAAAATCATGTCCTTTTTCATTGTAAAAAATTTTAGAAGAAACATCCATTACTCGTTAAAAACAAAAGTTGGTCAAAACTTATTGCACAATATTATTACTTCTTTTTATGAATTTGAAATAATTTAAAAACAAATTTGAAGTCTGAAAAAATAAGTAAACTTTATGTTAACACAAATTCCTTTTTTTCCGAATTTTTCTTGAAATTTTTCTTCTTAAATTTAGGTACGATATGTTAAGTAAAGTTTATTATTTTCAGAATAATATAAAATATGTTTACTCAAAACAGGATTATGTATTTTTATTTTATATGGATTTATTGTTATGATCGAAATAATTATAAGGAATTACGCACAATATATTTTGACGTCAATGTTTTGTGTGACCGTCACTCGATAGTCGATAGTATAACTAACTCAACAAGAACCTTTGTGTAACAGGTGTTGGATGATGGCGCGCTGCTCGGCTCGCTTCAACAGTTACGGCTTACAGTGCCGGTGGTTCGCAGGCAACAAACTGTTTCGCAGGTGAAGCCTGCAGCTGCAGATTGAGGTGGGGAAGATAAGCGGGAGAAATCGTTTTATTTTGACACCAAATCCATCTGTAGAGCCTGCCGGAATTATATGTTTTATAAAAAAAACTTTTTTGATAAAACTTTTTGCAAAGTAAAAGTTATATATTGCACTTAATATTTTATGCACGATAAACAATAGAAAAGGAATCAAACGAGATTTATTGTAATTAACATAATGTTGATTACGTTGTCGTGCAACATTCCGACATCTCATTCTCGTAAAATCCGGTCTCGAAGGTGTTTTTCAATTAGCGCTTTTTCCCTCGTTTTTAACATCATAGGCTTTTTGTCTATTCGCGCTTTAAATAGCCACGGTGCCGCCTCTTACAAATAATAACGCCCTAGGCCGCGGCATATCTTAATCTTGTCAGTAAACCGGCCCCTCTCTCTCTCTCTCTCTCTCTCTCTCTCTCTCTCTCTCTCTCTCTCTCTCTCTCTCTCTCTCTCTCTCTCTCAAGCCCTTCGATTAATGATTCTAGAGATACACGCCGATAATACTTACAACTACGTTGGACCAATCTAAAGTCAATTCGACTGGCCTCTCTTTAGCTCCTTTTCACCTCGACGGCGGGGGTTAAAGAAGTATCACGATACTGTTCTTAGATTTCAGAGATCGATAACGCTATTGCGTAGCAACAATTTTCAAAGCGATAGACGCCCGTAGATGTCATGTCAGTGAGAGCGTGCGATTCGCGCACGAGGGAGATTTTAATGCCCGGATAGTTTCAATTTCACCGCGATCAAACTCCACTTGTGTCAAGATCCTTGTTTCCGTGTACCGGAGATATATATATCAGTGTCGTAGAGATACTAGGATTACTTTCCGTAATATACATTTAGTTCTAAAATATATAAACCATCTCTCTTTCTCTTCACATGCAATCCGTGCGGATACGTGCACAGAGATTGTGCTCTCTATTATTTTCTTCCAGTTCAGAGCCCCGGTGGTTTTCCCTGAGCTGCATCAGCGTTTATTCTACGAGTGCAATATCCTATAATTACAAGCGATCAACATTGTCAGACAATTTACATGAAGAAAGATTCGGTCGACGTGATCGGCGTGCGAGCGTCAAGGAAGACGCGGTCGCGCGCATTCTCGTTTAATATCATGTCGGTTTATTAACCGGCAATGGCGAATTTAAGTCGTGGAAAAAAAGTGGCGTGCACACGCTAATGGGAGTCTGCGGAACATAAGTATTTTCTAATTCAGTGCGCGGAACCGCGAGCCATCGCGGCGAATCATCGCGAGAGAGAGAGAGACCCAGCGGAAACCGCTACGCGCATATCTCGCTGGTAAAAGGCGATGCGACGAGCGATTACCTGTGACGATCGACGAGGATCCGACGAAAAACGCTGGCGCGTAGCAGCGTAACGCGACCGTCATTTGGCCGCGCCGGTAATCGGCGCCGTCTCGTCGCGCGTAACGACAATGATCGACGCGCGTCCGATTATCCATCCGCGCGTGATTCGTGTATGTAACCACTATACGCGCTCGCTCGTTTGCGGCCGCGTTTCGCTCCGTTCGTAGCGCGGCCAACGAAGCGCGCACGCGATTTTTCCACGCGTCCGCGGCTCCTACTAGCCGGCAAAAAGGTCAGCGCACCGCGGCGCGGCTCGGTGGGTTGTACGCCGAACGTTAGAATATACATCGCGTGTGATGTGTGCACGACAGATAAGTGGTACCCGCGCAACGCACGCTGCGTCGTGTCGTGCCGTGCCGTGCCGTGCCGAGTCGCGAGCATCACGGACGACGGCCGGAGAGTCCGCGCGTGAAACGCGCACAGAAGTGGAAACGCCGCGCCGCTCCGCGACGCGGTGCGGCGGATTGGCAAGAGAGCCTGTCTACCTGCCGACGACCGAGTTCGCTCTTCGCTGCCGGAGACACGGCTGGCCGCCTGCGGCTTCGCTCTGCCGCTTTTCGCGTCTCTCCTTTTCTCCGCGAGAGAGGTGCTCGTCCCCTTTTACTTCGAAGCCGCGCGCCGTCGCTCCGCTGGAAGACTTTGCAACCCCTTCTTGCCCGCCTCGCCGCGCCGAGGTGGTAGCGCGTTCTCGCCGCAGGTGCATGTCTACGGGGTGTCCCCGAAGTATGAGGGAAATAATAAATGTTTGTCCTTAATTTTTAAAATTTAACGTTAAGGAATGCTGGAGCGACGGTCGAATTTGATTGATATCGATAAACGAAATTTTTCATTTTAAAGTAAAACATTATGTATCTTTCTTGCTTTGCTATCCCAGACAACACAAAATTTAAAAGAGGACGTAAAATGCCTCAAAGACGTCTTTTAAATGACGTCTACAATGAGATCTTAAAGCACAAAATTTAAGCTTTAAACTCAAAGCTGTAAGAATTGACCAATAATAATTATTCTCCTCACATTCGATTGTGATTAGTCAATTTCTTACGGACTCTTAAACTTAAGGTTTATAGATATGCTTTAAAATCTTGTTGTAGACGCTGCTTTAGACATCTTTAAGACAATTTCTTAAAATTTGTTTCATTTTGTATTGTTTAGAATATCCTATATGTATATTGCATACATTTAATTTTTTTGCTTAAAATTTATGAAGGTCTTACATAGATTCTCATATATATTATTCAAATATAAGAAATTATACTTTTTGTTCGAAATGTACTTGGAATCGTTTATAATATTGTGTGAAAAAATAACCTATATATATACATGACACACAACAGGAAATTATAGTTTATAATTTTTTGTTTTTGATACAGATTTGTTATTTTTTACAGCTCTCTATTTGGGTTTTTTTTTCTCTTATTCTAAAGCAGCATTTTTCTTTGGTATAAGTATAAGGAAAGTGAAGAAAACAGAAGAGTATAAAACGCGCTTTCGTCGATATTACAGACGACGCCAGCGTCCTCTGAATATTATGAGTCATGTTTTTTTTTTTCAGAGTTTACTGTTAAATATAGCAAATGAATTATACGTACTTATAAATTATAAGATAGATGTGGCGGCGACTCAAAAGTTCGCGTGTCGTTTATAATATTACTAGCCGATAAATCATCTGTTGCAATCCACAACAGATGGCTGCATATAATTTTGTACTGACAGATTAGGAAAGGCCGCCAGTCTCTCGTGTTACGATGGTTGAGGTCGAACTAATTAAGCAGTAACTCGAGGGCGATGATTCGTGAGCTTCGCTTATACTAGCTTAATTACGAGATATACGATGACCCGTTATTCGCGGTCGTAGAGCGACTCAGATAGGACTTTTGTGTGCAAGTGTCCCGGACCCGTTATACGCGTTACATCGCTCATTGAGCAACTGGTAAAAATAAGATATTTCTAAAGAATAATAGCGCTCATGCACGCTCGACACGTCTAAAAATCTCAATGCGGCTTTGATTAACGTGTCTAAAGTAGGTATATAAAATCGTGGAACATAAGTAGCTAGCAAAGAAGTTACCTAACAAGTCTATTAGAAATTGATAAAATTGACGAGTATAAAATTAGCTTCATTTAATACGAAACTCTGTAAAGCTGCTGTTAGGTATTAATTTAATTTTACAAGTTTCAATTTTATAAGTTAATTGTATAAACTTTTCAATCACCATATATATTCAGTAATCGAAGCTTATAAAATTAAATTAATAACATCTTTAGAGAGTTTTCGCGTTTTACAAAATATATTTGCGTAAGCAAAGGATAAGTTTCGTCATTTGCGATTCAATCGAAAATAGTGAAAGGTGATGACGCGTGTGGTTCCTTTTATAAACTGAATCATGCTACCGTTTCAGCGATGAGTCGCAAATTTCGCGCATCACCCGGTAGAGGATCAAGACGAGTGCTCTTGAGATTTGCCCTGACGAGAGCATCGCGCGCGGCGCGGCACGACGGCACGAACGAGAACGAGCGAGGCTCACTCTTGCAGAGTGCCGCTGTTAGCGCATCGCACTATGACTAATTACGTGCTCGCCCCACCGATATACTCGCTATACCCTGTAAACGCCAGTGCCGCGAGTCATTGTTCCTTTCCACATCTCTGCGCGATCCTCTCCTTCTCTTTCTCTCTTTCACTCATTTCGATCGTCTTTCCCTCGTTCTTTCACTTCTTCTGCTTCACGCGTAGCCACCCGGAGGAATCGAAGCGACTCGCGCGATAGCTCGTGCCTCGAGCGCGGTCTTATCGCGGTATGCCTCTTTCCAGGGGCGGATTTGGGAAAATTATCATTGGTTTTCTATTTGTCTATACGTTTTGTCATAGGAACAATATACTGATTGTGAGTACGATGTAAAAATGTCGCATACGAATGAATTACGTTTTTTAAATATTAGGAATTCAAAATAAAATTTACAGAATCGAATTGAATTAAATTTTGCATTATTTTCATTATGAATGTTATCTCAATAAAAGTATGTTAATAATGTAACGTAAAAAAGTATACGTAATTATTATACATATGTTACGTATATACATGAAAAATGTAGACTAATTATAGATATACTACTTTTTATGTAGAAAAAAATAAAAGCATTAAACATCTTTTTTCACGATATGTAATAAAGCTGTCTGTTTTATCCTGTTTCTAATAAACATTTTATCGTATATAACCAGTTTTACAGTGGCATAAACTTGTTTAACATAACATAACATATAGCGAGCGATCGACAATGTTATCTTGAGTTAAACTTGTCAAAATAAATGCATACGTTGAATCGAGTGTTGCTTTGAGGATTTTACGACCAATCGTAACGTACAAATGGAATCTCATTTGTCACTTTTAAAAACGTGTAACGATCGTAAATGCGGCCAAGTGGGCGTTGATGTATACATTTTTAAGTAATCCGTCCCTGATCCTCGGCGTTAGTAGCTTCTCGCCTTCGTGATTTAAAAGGAAATAATTTACCGCTTCCGGCAACACGGCTCAGGAAACCGTGTCGTTCAAAGAAAGGCTGCTTCGGCCGCACGCGTGATGCGGTGTTGGATCTCACATTGGCTGTTGATAACGCATCAATGATCATGTCGCTGTCGGAAGATTGCCACTTCAGCAAGCCACGGACCACTGTAGAGAAACACAAGTTATTCATAATTGGACATCATGGACAAGCAGTTTGGCCAGAAGAATAAAAAATATGTATGAAAGAATAAAAAATTATTATTAGAAATTGTTTGAAAATAAAAGAAACATTATTTTATAATAATCCATGCAACATTTATATCAATAATGAAAGAAAAATCAGTGTGAACAAACATTAAGTCTTGTATATTATACGAATGCATACAGTCGAATTGAAAGTGATGATAAAGATATACCAAGTACGAATTGCCGTTTTCAAAAAATGAAAGAGCAGGAGTCAGTATTTAAGTGTATTGTTAGTGTATTTTTCAGATTTTGCGAACTCTTTTTATAATCTTTTACGTAGGTTTTATCGAATTCTTAGTCGTGATTATTATAATATGGTTTAAAAAAAGCAATAACTTTTTTGAAAGAAATAAATATTTGATAAGTTTCATTTATTATAACGGATAATGTGATTGTATAATGTTAATTGCGAAGCTGATCTCTATGGGACATTTTAATAGTTAATTTTCGAATAAAGGCATAGAATATAAAGCGTGAGAAGTATATAAGAAAAAGATTACATCCTAAATCAGCATGCAGCGCGCGATTTCTTTATTTATAATACAGTTCTGAAGAAAATTATTCAGAACTGTTTGTTGCATAAAGATAAAATTGTAAGAGAAGCTATTATGTAAGTCTTAATAATAGAAAATTATTGTACATTCTTGCCGAATTTATATTGCACTCGCTTAATTCTATTGAATCCCATTCAAAGTTGTTTGTTTCTGCTTCCAGCGCGACTCTCATTTATCTTGTAAAATCTTAGATCTTATTAAATATAAAAGGCGTTTCGGAAAGAGTCTCATTATCGTGTAGTACATTATCATGATAATAATAAGCAATTATTTTTATTTCTCTAACTTTCCCGCGCGATCTCTCTCGGCGGTCACAAAGCGATGATTAGTTTCTCCGAAAGCGCATCTGCGTCTAATCTCGCAGTTCGCACGTACTTGTGCGTTAGTTGCCATTGTTTCGAACGACATTGTCGGCGAATCTTTCCACGAATAGACAATATTCCGGTGGGTCGTCAGTAAAGTCTTAGCAGACGCGGAAGGCAGGAGTACATCCTGTGTCGTAGGACCCCCTTTCATGCTCCGCTGATTTTACTCCGTAACGCTGATTTCCTAAGTTCCCTTCCTTGCTACGGTGTACTGACTTCGGTTGAAGAAAAAAAAATCGTCGTCTGTTTCGCGCTGACTGAGTTGACGAAGGACTCTCCGTTAATTAAAGTCTCTTGATCGTATGCCTTTACCGGCAGCATCGATTTTCTCACGGATCTGTGCTCTAGTTAATCCTCCTCTACTTTTTTTTTAAAAGCACGTGCCAAATAGCGCAAGATATGTTTGTATATTGCTTCTCTTGTATCGTTTTTCTTCTCAATCGTTTTCCGTTATTCCTTTTAAACCTATTTTGCTTTTCTTTGTTTCTCAAAAACTTGGGCTGTGTTGATTATTGTGTTTACATCAATATATTTTCTTATATTTATAAAAGTTGTAGATTTATAAGTAAATTATAAATAATTTTATCACAAAGATATTTTATATAACTATCAAAATTTCGTCATGTTTTATTGACTATTTTTCTATATAGTGTAGATTTCCAAGAGATATTTTAAAGACATTCAGAGGACATCCTTATGACCTTTTAATATTTTTAAAGATGTCTTTCTGATAAAGAGTGTTACATGGGTTATATTAAGTGATTGAAATTATTACGATAAGAAATTAGCAATTTAAAGAAAAAAATTTGAAAAAATTGGATCGAATGCTACACTAAGAATAATGTGATATAATAAATTTAATAAATATTATTGTATGAAATGTTATTTTGTGTATGTATAAATTGTTGGTAATTCAGTTGGTAAGTCGATAAATTATCAGTAGTAGGATAAGCTATTACCGCGGAATTCACTGTTCAAAGTTCCAGCTGCTGATAATGAAGATAACGATATTGACAGCTTAGATATGGTCATTAGTTGATTCAGTTGAAGCCCATTTTGAAATAGATGGCAAACCTTGTCTATTTATTAATTTATCGATTTTAATATATTTTATATTTATAAATTGTACATCTATATTAATAAAATTAAATAATTTTATCGTAGAATGTATCGTAGATAATTTTAAATTATTATTTCTTTATATTTTATTGGTTGTTTTATAAGTAAAATAATAAATGATTAAGTAATTGCCAATTTCAGCATTTTATTTTCAAATTTTTATTTTGATATATTTAATATAAGTTTTTAATTTAATAATTTTTATTTCTCTATATTTAATTTTCGGTTATTTTCTGGGTGAAAGTTTACATTAAAGTAATAATTATTTATCTACAAAATATAAACATAAATTGTTTACAAGAATTTTTATTATAATTGAGTTCTAATTAGAACGAATTAATCACGAGAGAAACCGTGATTTATGACACTTGTAACGTATTTCATTAAAATGTAAATATTCAGTAAAGAATTAAAATGTGCTCGCTATACATTCCTTATCCCAAAGTCTACGTCAGTAACTTGCGGAATGCATTTCGTGCGGCTGATTCCCGAGGCGAGGTTGTCAGAGTCACGAAGGGCGAACGGCAAATTAAATTGCGACGGCGAAAGGCAATTAACGAGAGAAAGACAAAAGGTATAGCGGAGGCACAAGAACCAGAACCAGAAACATTACGACTTAACGAGAACGGACTTTCTTCCGATCATTACGCACAACGGACAACACGTGCCGCTTTATCTTAGCTAGGGCAAAACCAGAGAATCGTTACAAAACAGAAAAGTGCTATCTCGATCGTCGCGCGGTTTAATTAAACGTATAGAATGTTGCTCCGCGTAGATACTCTTATCGGATTTGCCGCAATTTTCCTACTTAATTGTAATTATAAATTTTGCACTGTCTTTCCTGCGGCAATTGTCTCGCAACATTGCCGTTAGTCCGAGTATTCGCGAGGATTATACAATTAATACGTTATAATAATTTACTATTATTATACAATACATATCTATATCGCAAGTCCTATTTAATTATGACTATTTTTAATATTTCTTTTCGTAATTCTGCTGCGTGCAGTATTCTGCAATATTATGATACTAATCAATAATACTCAATCTAACATTAATGATAATTAATTAATAATACATTTCTAATACTAATACACTTGAACAATTACTGTTCACCAAATACAGGTCGACCAACAGTTACTATTGGTCAACAGTACCATTTTTTCGTAATAGTTTTATAACTATACATTCAACGTTAGCAATCATTTCCACATTCCTTTTTGAAAGAGATAAACATCGGTTAGGATTAGGATAGGACATATCACATCACAGACCACAATTACAGCACACTCGTGAAAGGACATGAGTGTATTTTAATTATTTATATATCTCCAAAGTGTTTCCGCGAATTTGATGGCAGCTATTAATTATCTCTGATCTTCCGATGAGAGAGGTTAACAGTCGATGCCGCTTAATGGGAGATGGCGTTAATTAATTAAGCGTTCAATTACGCTTGTGCGAGTACCGGAGAGAACCGGGGGAGAGTTCAAAGATGTCGAGTAAACGTTGTGCAGTCGCTAACTTGAGACGCTTGTTTGTACAAAGAGAACTCGCAATGCCGAGTGTCGTGGGCTTGACAAACGCCAGAGAGACGTCGCGTCGCGTCGGCGTTTTGCAAAAGCGCAGGAGTAACACACAAGCGTCGCCCACACGCTTTGGCATTACGCGATGTGGCTACTCAAGCTAGTACGCGAATCGGGCACATGTAGCACGCCGATGCACAGGCATCCAATATCGCGTAATATTCCGATCGCATATAGACGGCCGCGTTTTATAGAATGGCCTTCATAAAATTCTTCGCGTTAATAACGTGCGGCCGATAGACAACTCTCCAAGTTTTATAAACGCAAACGAGAGATCTCTCGTCTCCGACTCTTCAATCCTGCGGCCCAGTAAATTGCTTTTTTGATATTGCCAATAAACAAGATGGAAACGCGCGTATACGATAAATACGATACATATTTTCCAGATTTCATTGTATTTCGATACAAATCGGTAAACAGGAACGATGTCGTAAATTAAATATCGCTCTCTGCACGAATGTATTTCGACCGATCGAATATATGTAGGCTCTCTGACGACGTCATACGGTTACTCGGGAATTCTGCGTAGATATATGAAATGTTTGCTTGTACAAAGGGACCTTACGCTCTCCGAGGGCCACATGCCATATTTTTCTCGGAGCTCTATATTTCTGACATATACTGGGGAGGATGTTCCTTGCCAACTGGAGAAATGACGGGATCGCACACGTGCTCTGAGATCATATGAAACTCATAAAACAGTCAACTTGCTGATTAATAATATCTACTTATTAGTCCAATTTGGAGAAGCATATATACATTTTTTTTGACCCACTGTCACAAATGTAGACAATTAGTTTTTAATATAAATAATTGTGTTAAATTGCTTTTACTCTTATTTAGCAAATAAATGCGTTATATGCACAATCACTATTTAATTTCTTCCCCTCCACCATTTAATTTCTCGATGTGATCTAAATAAAAAAAAAAGAAACTAAACGGTCGATATTAGTAGAGTTTTGTTCCGGCACGATTGAACGGTCATCGAAGAAATCCATTAATCGCAACGCTTTAAGCGGCAGCTGCAATCGCAAAGAACACACTCTCTCTCTCTCTCTCTTTCTCGATTCGATTCTATTTCTCGTTTTCTCTTTTTCTCTTCAAATCATTCTACAAAACGTCTCTTTGTCGAGTCTGCGGTTCGAAGAACTCACAGCGATGTGCCGCGATGGTTCGACTTTTTAAGAAGATTCTCGAAAAGGGACTTTCCTCCGCAAGCCGTTGATGTAAACCGACAAGTATCCGGATCGCGGTACATGTGGTATCGTGAGAGTGCGAGCGAGACAAGCGTGACTCTCGTGGGTACCGCGACTGATTTGAGTTAGCCACACGCCGAGCGAATCAATCACGTCGCATGCACTCGGCACACATGCCGTTAATGTGCGCGCTCTGGCAGGGACCACCAGCCGATGTCGAGAGGAGAACACTAAGGGATTAGGGTGCGTGCTTCCGTTTTGAGGATAATTACTCGACACATCTCTCTCTCTCTCTCTCTCTCTCTCTCTCTCTCTCTCTCTCTCTTTTCTTTCTTGTGTTCGTGATCTCTATATCATAGGACGAAAGGCATGTCGTGATCGAAAAAAAAAGAGTGAAAAAAGAGAAGGCAGCTCTGGGGGGGGTGACTGGAAACGAGAAACGCGACAGGTTCGTTACCGGCCGAATACTCTCTCGACTTGACTAGAATTAGACGAGGGTAATTGCCTCTCTGCGCCTCGACACGCGGCGACGCGGACGATGCTGAGCACCGAGCGCTATGCGTTAACCTTTAACACCGCTCGTATTTCGCTTAGACGATAATATTACGAGAAGGGTTAGGCGCCGAGTTCCCATCAGCGCGTTTCTACCCTTATTAATTACACGTGGGTTAAAGTGTTCGCGAGGTTTTGCAGGAGCTTTTTGTAGGTTCTAATGTAACAAAAATTATCCGCAAACACATTTATACGCAAAAAAGGTGTTCCAGAAAAAAACTCTAACTTAATTTAATTCATTCTTAGTTTAATTTATATTCGACAATTTAATTTATTGACATTTTTTTGTAATTAAACATCTTGATAATTAATTTTAAATTTAAATTGTTAATAAAAATAATGAATAATGTAAGTCGATAAAAGATATAATTGATCTTTTTTCCCAGCCGTAATTTATGACTACGTTATTGAACCCGTAACCAGCGCCATTCTGACGCATAAAAGCTCTGGCGGCTTATTACACTGCGCTCTGCAATCTCTGACTCAATTGGCAGGTTCCGGTGTCGTTGTGCGAATATCAGAGAATTTTTCCCGACACCGCGGACGTAGTACTAAATTAACATTTCTTACGATAAACGAATTTCCCCAGAGCCTTCGGCTGAATTGAATTTCCTGCCACTCTTTCGTTCGAAGGGAGCTCAGCTTGTAGAACTCTATTTCCCACACCTTGACGGTTACCGGCCGGCAGTGCCACTAATGAGCTCGATTAGATAGAATTCCTTTTTACCGTGAAATCTCCCCAAAGGATCTAGAGTGTTCTTAGTTGACTTTTTGATTAAAGACTTTGCACTCTGCGAACAACGATGGAACACATACAAACGTTACGAATGCGGACTTAACGTTTTAAGAGAACACACACACACACACACACAATGAATAACGTGGATATGGAATCTTTAAACGCCTTTTTATTATGTCATATCTGATCTTTTTCCAATGGTTTATTGTTTATAATCTTTCCTTTCAGATATTTTCTTGTTACCGTTATGTTCCTTAATGTCTGTCGTCTTGATTAAAAAAAATTGTTTACAAGTGTTTATTTTTGTGAAAGTATGTTATACCAAATTTAATTCGATTGCTTATAATATTCATAAAAAATAAACATTGTAAACAAATAAAATAACAATATAAATTATTTACAGATTTTTAAGATGCTTATTTGCTTATCAGCATTATGATTAAAATTGACAATCAGTCTCATTTGAGATATTAATATTTCAGTTTTAGTTTGCGATTGCGTTTCGAGTTTAATAAATTGAATTGAATAGCCATATGTATTAGAAAAAAATTTGCATATTGATATTATTGAGCAGTAATTGTAAGATCCAAATAACTTTTATATCACTACCAATGTTTACAATCAAGTGTTTATACAATTCTCATCCTGTTGGTATTAAAATAAACACGGTGTGGATTCAGCGTCATGGTTTCAAACTACAGCATTACATCCACTCCATATGTTTATATCAACATGGTGAGAATTATATTTAACCTACGGTGTTATATCCACACAGCCATATCTTTTAAAGAATATAAATTACTTAAGCGAGTTAAAAAATCTTGCAAATATATAATTCTTTTTAACAAAATAAATTCTCCTTTTATCAGTATAATTCACTTGTATAATACGTTATTCAAATTTTGATTTTAATGTAAATAGGTTATCGATTCTTCTATGATTCCCACGAGGAGAGATTCGCGATGCGATATGATCCGATCGCGATGCACGAGATCGTGAATGCATGCGTAATTATCGAACGACGCATGACGCGCGCCGTCTCCGGAGGATTAATTAACTCGTTTTGCCCGGCGGACACTGGCTCATTATGCGCGTCGAAGCCACGATTCGCGCGGCGTAATTCACGTGCATGATCAGCGCGTATGAAAGCGATACGCTCGCTCGCGCGCGACCGGAGACGAAATGAGATACAGAATTAAAATGCACGGGCCACGGAGCAATCAAGTCACGAAATAGATATTTCCTTTATGAATTCGTCAATCGATGCAGAATCGACATTTATCTGTTAAAAAGGGGATTAAAAAGGAGACGTTTATCTTTGCTTTCCCAAATTGTTATCTCATTGCGCGTTGATATATAAAATTACATTTCCTTCCCCGTTTTTGAAGTTCATTTCTGTATTTTATTTCGTTCCGTCCCTAAGTTCTCACCTGTCCCTCAAGCAGACAGCAATGTAAAAGGCGAGCGCGCTCGTCGTGCGACCCGCATCTCCTGGTTCTTCGCTGTCACTCCCGCATCGTCGTAGCGGACCGACATCATTTTTTATAGAGTCGCCTCGATCTTTTTTACGTGAACTGCGGGTTCGAAAAGGGTCCTCTCTCTGGCGGATGGTTCACATAAATTTTCATTTCGAGAAAGAGACGCACTGTAATTTACGTTCCGTTTTTGGGAATGTAAAGAGCGAAATACAGTATGTTTCCAATTGAAAACGTCCTCTAATCATCTCCAACCGCGCCACGTACACATGCATGATTTAGGTCCGGTTGTCACCAATGTAAGAGATTAACTTTAACTTCAGTTCAATTTACTCTTTGTCGTTTTCTAATTCGGAGAATAAGGTAAATGTATCAGATAGTGGACATGAACCAATTATTGGACAAAGTGATAAAACATTTCAAGTATTAAGCCTTTAATGATATGTACGATTCTAAATAAATGTTTTATTAAATTTTTATAAACAACAAATTTCTTTAAAGTCGTACATATGATTAAAAGTTTAATTTTTAAAATTTTGGTACCACTTTGTTCGATAAATTTTGGGTCATGTCCTTCAACTGTCCACTAATTGGTACATTTACCTCAAATAGTAAGTTAAATCAAGATTAAAGTTAATCTTACATTGGTAAACCGGGCCTTAGAGCGAATTAATTGTTCTCTTAATTTCGAGAGGTATCGTATAATTAAGCAATGTGAAACAGTTCTGCGCCCGCGACGGATCATGCGGATCGCCCACCGTGAAACTTTTCTACCTCGCGCAATTACTCCAGCAGGCTTCGGCTCGAGTCAGTGCCGCGTAATTAACTCTTGACGAGCGGCCCGCGATAATACCGCTTCGCTGTAAAAGAGCTTAATTCGAGGAGTTGCATTCAAGTTTAAATTCACGAGACGAGAGCGGCGCCGCGTCGCGTCGATATTTCCCGTGTGTAAAGTCCGCCTTAAGGGACAGCCGCACGTTATCGTCCTGGGTATAGCCGGGCCGAGGGTGGGCTGCATAAATTCGGAGGCTGCAATTGGCGCCCGCGCGAATACTTTTACAATTCAAATTATGGAAATCCCGCGGGTGTACGCGCTAACCGGCGTAGCTGGGCGACCGTCGTCGCCGGCGTGTACATCGAGAGCACGAGCGGATTTATTCCTCGGAACACCCGGAACACGGACCACGTTCAGCCGCGCTCAAGCCTGTTCTCCTCGTTCTGCTCTTCTGTCTCTGCCTCCGGGACTGAGGCCCCCCCCCCCCCTCAGAGCGAAGGATCGAAGGGAGAGAGGAAGATATCCATCCCCTTGCGCTCAGGATCCGCATATAGTGTTGCTGCACGATAAAGGGATATCGCGATTGCCGATTCTAATTCTATAATTCCACGCTTAAGCCTGACACGCAGGTACGTGTGTGTGCGTGCATGTACACAATGCGTCTTGTAGCGCGCGTTTTATCTAAATCTGTGTCACGCGCGGCTCCACTTCATCCCCTTTAATGCTCGTTGCGAGCCGGAGCGCGCTCTTGCATGCAACCAAACCGGAGGTACTACAAAAAATATGACGGCCGGGGTACTGAATGGAACGTATGTACTTGAGGCTGGATGGAAATTGTATTCAAGGAGAAAGAAAAAGAGAAGGGGAGGGAGCGGCAATAGGATACTTCAACGTTGGTGCTCGTACTTTGGAAAAATGGTGAAAAATAACGAAAAAACGATAACTGCTCATTGTTTGTTAAAGGATCAACGGTTTTTTTCATGCTAACGCTTAATCCGCAGTTTACTGATTACTTCAAATTAATTTCATCACATTTAAATATTGATGATAAAAGATTTATAAATATTCATAAATATTTAAACATATAAATATATAATATATATCGCCGCGTGCCAGAAAAGTGACATATCTCAAAATGAGCAACTTTATAATAGAATATTTATTAAATTCTGAACAACATTTCAATTAGTGAATGCAGATTCTGTAATTTTTTCCCCATGTTGTACCATATTTTTAATTATAATGTGTTATTTAAAATTATATTATGAGTTTTCAAA
This sequence comes from Cyphomyrmex costatus, assembly GCF_001594065.2. Taxonomy (NCBI): domain Eukaryota; kingdom Metazoa; phylum Arthropoda; class Insecta; order Hymenoptera; family Formicidae; genus Cyphomyrmex; species Cyphomyrmex costatus. The sequence continues at coordinate 2,401,911 of NW_017277125.1, read as the reverse complement.
AATTCGAATACTGCGTAATCCTGGTATAATTTTTATATAAAATTTTATATAAAATTTGTATACACAATTTTATTCTTTGAGAGTTGACACTTTTCTGTATGCAAATGAATTACATATATATGTTGTTTTTCTAAAAAAAAAAAAAAAATTTTTTTACATAGTCGATTTACTTTTATTATGTAAAAAATATTAATTTTTTACTCGTGTTACTTTTATGTCAGTGTAGATATGTATAACGTATATTTCTTAAATAATAATTGCCTATAATGCATATTATTGAGACAACATTAAAACTCGATTACACAATAGTATACTTCACGATAGCTCACAAAATAAAAGTTAATAAAAAGTTCAGTTATTTACATTATTATTTCTTATAAAACTAAGAGCATATTATAATATTTCTCTAAACATATTTCGTAAAATAGCAGGAAACGTGCGCACGGTTGACGTTCGGGTAATTGCCTGTCAATGTTAACGACCTCAAAGTCCAACGGAGCTGTGACATGGGTCTCATAGGGGCGCAAAATCTTCGTGCACTCTCGATAAAGAATTAACAAAACTTCTCCAAGCTCTTTCTATCGTTAAAAGCGCGTTTCCCACGACAATCGTTATCCGCAAGAAGCGCGCGTGAGCTTCCACATTCACCGGCGAGCGCAGAAGAAATTTTTCATAGGAACACGCGCGGAACATCTCGGAAGCGTTTGAGACTTTTGATTTGAGATCTTTGTAAACGTTCATCTAGGGACGTCGGAGGATGGAGTTTCTTCCCGTGACTTCCTTCCCGATTCTCACGTTTAGCATCCCGCGGGACCGACGGCGAGGAAGAAGTTTCGACATTGAAAAATGCAAGCCGAGACTTGGTCGTCGCCTCTTTCCACCAGATATCTCTCATTGATGCCTGTTTTTCGCTTGGCTTTCCCCCTCGACGCCAACTATATAAGTAGAGCAATAATATGTGACAGGATCTAATCATGGTAAAAAAAAATCTCGACGTTCGGTGATTTGTCTTCTCGTGGTTTTCGTATATTGAAAAAAAGATTGGCTGAATATGACATAGCATTTTTAATTGGTTGCAGCAGCCAATTAAAAATGCTGTACTATGTTTTATCTTTATTTTATTTGCTACAGCAGCCAATCTTCTCTTTCAGTGTAAATATCGCGAAACCGCGGCCTTCTCGAACATCGTATGCGATATGAAATTTCACATTGAGACAATATTCCGGGTGTGAGTAATATTTGACGAATGCCTGGCTGCGGAGACATTGTATTGGATTGGTAAAGGAATATTATTCCCTTTTTGGTTGCTTAGTTTCGGTTGAATAATCAAATAAAAGGTGATTGTAACATGATCGTTATTTATTACACTTTTATACTTTTTCGATTCCTTAATCACTTTATATAATAAATAGTCCAATTTAAAAGTTAAGAATTTATGCGTTTCAGAATCTGAAGACAATTGTATCAACATCAGTATAACTACTTGGAATATATAAATAAATAGGCACACTTGATGAGTAATTACTCGCTTTAAAGTATTGCATAACGTAAAGCAGTTTTACGACTAAATCAACTTTCTTTTATATATATATATATATATACTTTAAATTATTAATTAAGATAATTATAATTATACTTACTAATTAATCTAACATCAACGTATTGGAATTTTCTTTATTTAATGTATCAGTATATTATTTATATATCTTATAGCGAATTCAGTTGGACGCACTAGTGCATATTAAAATCGTTATACACTGATTTAATCTGTGTAAATGTAAAACGCAAATATTTCGAATTATAAAATACAGAATATTTTATTTAACAGCATAATAAAACATATTGAGAATTTATAGTTTAATCCGTTTTTATATATTTATACATTAAACACATATTTTTACGTCAATTTATGTACGACGGTTTTTTAAATGCACCAGTGCGCACTGAGTGCATCTAATAGAATTCCATGTGCTGTTATATTTAACGTTTACTGTACTCTATGAATTCTAATATATAATAATTATAATTTATATATCATACTAGAATAGTAAAATTTTAACTAATACTATAATATACTAACTATGATGTATATATATGAATATACAGAGTAACCCGAATTTAAATGGCCAAACTTCGGGAGTATGTAGAGGATTAATAAACTAGGGCAAAAGGGTTTTTTAAAGATATACACCTTTTTGCTTTGTTTTAATTTAAATCCATATCAATATTTTTTAAAGTATAACTTTTTCGAATTTTTCCTTGTTTTAGCTTATAAGTCTGATACTGTTTCGTATATCTTGTTGAATTAGATTAGTCGAGACAAGATAAGCTTTAAGTTAGTCGGCTGCCAAGACGAATACACTTATTACACTTATTACATTCGTGCATTAGACGAAAAGGGGAATGATTTGATTAGAGAAGTGTATTCAGGATAAAGGGAACGGAAGGGAGTAACTGTATCACGCGAGAGTTTATCAACACAAATTGAAGGGCTAAACGAGGAAAGTTTCATCGCACTTGCAACCCTCGAGGACATAAAAGAAGTACAATCTCTCATTGGTTTTCTTCAACGGTAACTATACCGAGTTCCACGTAATTATTAATATCGCGAGCGGATGTAACGCGTGACTGTAACGACCAGCTCGACTCATTATGGAACTTTTTCGAGTAATAATTTTCTAACGACGACGTTCAATTCAAATGCACGAAACCTCTCGGAAAAAGCGGGAAAGGGAGCGTGGTGACTTACAGCCTAGCTGCATCTCTTCCATCGGGAGCAAAAAGCGCAAGATAAGCTCGACAACTTAGCCGCTAAGCCGTTCTTTCTCGGGATTATCAGCTCGAGCTCGCTTCTCTCGCATCCCTCTCGCGCGCGTAACGTTGCACAACCCTCGTCCCATTTCCTGCAGACAATACCTACATCCTGGCTCTTCCCTGGTCTCTCCACCGATTCCCTCCTTTCCCCCTTCCGTTTCTCTTCGTTGTTTTGCTCTCTCACTCGCACCCTCATCCTACTCTGCGGCTCGTTGTCTGGCACCCCCGAAGTCTGGAGTGACAGACAGCACAGTCCGAGGGGTTGACGTTTGCCGAACGGATGAAGCACAGGAACGTATATTTGTTCATTCGGACCCTCATGAGAGCGAAGCCGTTACCTTAGAAACGTCAAATACCTTGCCACATAATGACGAGCCATAAAGCAATTAGTGATCGTCGTTAACTAAGCGTTTTAAAACTGAGCGTTATTAAGAACCATATTGTTCAATCGATACGTCAAGTTCAATTGCCTGTCGACTTCTATAGAGAACATTGAAAAAAAAATTACAAAAACCGGGATAATTTCTATATGAATATGACAAACTCCCATTCCCTATAATCCTGATAAAAAGGAATAGGGGAATAGTATGTGCTACCCCCAATCTAGTGAATGCGAAACTGTGAAGGGACATCAAGTCGTGACATGGAAAGATCAGAGGGGAAACACCGATATTTGTGTGTGTGTGTCGGAGAATCTTGATTAAATAAACATAAAGAAAGACGTTCGTCATTATCTATTTAATAACACATAAGAATTTCGGCTCTTGTCGCACGATTTTTTAGTTTTTGTATTCTAGTTGTGTGGATAGTAAAGGATATAAAAAAATTCTAAATGGATTCTCTACAACTATAATTATATATCATTATAAATTGTGGGGATGTGTGTACATATTCTACTTTATTAATTCATAAAAATAAAGTTCAATGCAGAGAGCGACGTAAGTTACGATGTAATAATATGAAGGAGTACAAAATTTCAAAGAACAGCAAAGAAATCATTTTGCTTTACAGTCCTCTCGTGACTCTTGAAACTATATCAATTCAGAAATACTCGAAGAATTCTTCGTGCGTGCTCCGCAGTTCATATCCGGCACGTAGTTCATGTAGTTCTAAACTGGAAAATCTGAAGGGCCACCGTTGTTGTAGTTCAAGGACGGTGAAATGGTTGTTATGCATGGAAAACGAATTGCGAAGCTGTGGCGAAAAATAGAAATTCAAATGTGAACATCTCCATATTTCTAAATTGAAACTACGGTCTACCACCTCGTGATGCTGCGGGCGATTTCTACTAATTTTACATTCTATTGCCTTTTTATAAAATATTCTGTTTGAGAAAATTATACTAGACGGTGTTTAGAGGAATCTCATATATCTGTCAACATGTACCGTTCTATTATTAAATGACGAAGGCTAGCGGAATCTCAGTCTTATGCAAATTTATGTAAAGTTGTCTTGTTTCACTGGCATTGTGTGCGGGATTGCCGGACGATACGGTAACTGCTTCGACTGCGCGGACTTGAGGGACCATTCTATCTTCCTCTCGAAGCATGTTAGTCCTCAACGAGCGCATGTACTCCTCGAAGTTCAGCAATATGCTGGTAATAACACCCTAATGCGCGTTCTATCATCGAACGTTGTCTGCAAAACTTCCGTTGATACAGTAGCGAAGAGGCAGAGAAGAAACAAGAGAGCCGATGAAAGGAGATAAAGGGATGAGAAGGAATGAATCGCGTGCGAGTGCTGGAACAAGAGAGTACAAGTAAATGGCAGAGAGAGAGAGAGAGAGAGAGAGAGAAAGGGGCAAAGTCTCCAGCATAAATCACAATTATAATCAACGTGCTCGAAAGTTACACCAGGGCCCCTTTGGCCCCCGCGACTCGTCGTGGCTCTACCGGCGGCGTCGCATGAAAATTTATCGCTCAACTTCGGTTTCCTTCAAGGTCGACCGCGCCACTTTGCATATATCGCTCTTCTTCCACTTTTTCGCGAGTTCTCTCGCAAGTTGACTCGTTTGCGTTGCGCTACATACATCCGTCGTACCGCGCCGGCGGAAAAACGAGAACGCGAGGCTTGCGAAGAAAAATAGAGGCGTGGGGGGCAAACATCCCGTTGAACTTGGAACGAATACTTTATCTCGTTTTGATGAACTGCTCCGAGTACGGCGCTTTACGTTGTGGTGTCGGAAATTCCGAAACTTCTTTTCGCCATTCGTTGATGGAAAATATTTTGTCGCACATTTCACTATATATTTTTTATTTTCTTAAAAAATTAAATTTTTTATTTTTATGTATATAGTTGAATTAATACTGTATCAGTGCTCTCGTCACTCTAATAAAATGAATGGCAAGGTTCACGAAATGTTGGCATTAACAATATTGTGTTACTTCAGTCCTCAAAATATTTTAAATAGTATATACACGTAAACTACTGGAAATATTGATATAATAATTAAAATATAATAATTAAATTAATATCTTTGAGAATGGATACATAAATGTGCTATTTAACAATTATTAGAGAAATTATATTTTCCATATAAAATTATATTTTCTATAATATACTCGAGTTTACTTTAATAGTAATGTATACGTATGTCAACAAGACTAATATTCTTAGACTTTCTACACAAGAACATCCATAACGCGTTACGTTAAGTATTAATCGTAAATTGAAGTCGTAAGAAACTCATCAATCAAATGTGAGAAGAATAACCTATGGATGGTCAATTTCTTGCGGCTTAAGACTTAAAGTTTAGGTAATGTAGGTGGAAAGTCCGTTACAGATGTTCTTGTAGAGCTAGAGTCTTATGCGATGGTATCGGATTGATTTAAGTTTCATCCAAAGAAGAAGTTTTCGATTGTTTTACTAAATCCTGTATGTCGACATTGAAACATCACAACACGACGACAAAGCCGTCAACGAGGGATGAGATCGAGAAATGAATGAGTCACAGAGACCGAGGGTGGTTATATGCCTCACGATCATACAATGAGCTCTTCTCTTGATCGGTAATCAGCAGGACGTGACGATGGCTGCGTAAAATACGGGCGTGTATAAAAGCGTGCGGCGTCGAATTGCGAGTCGAATCGAATCAATTGAGAGCATCGTAATTCGAAATGCGGGGGTGCGAAGAGGGTGCGTATAAAGTTACCGGTTGCAGGGGTAAATCTAGTTTCTTCGTTACGGACCAAGAGACGCGAGACGGCTCGGTGTCTGGAAGGGAACGACGACGAGTGATGAAAGTAGCCTTCGGGGAAGTGCGGATTTTCTTGGTGTGCTGCGTTTATTCCGTCGAGTATAAACGGTAGAACTTTTCACGATGACACCGCCAGCGGCGATTAACGAGATGACAAAGTCGAATTCTCTAGCTTCGCTTCTTCTAACGCTGGCAGATGAAATATATATACGCGATATGACAAAAGGACAAACGACTGTAGTATAAGGCAAGTTCGTATAAACTTTCGTGCATTTCGCGCGGCTCCAAATTTCTGATTCAAATCGAGAAGCGATAAGAGATTATGCAAAAGATAGTTATAATCGTATGATAATTGTAAAGTACGGTAGCAAAGTTTCCTCGCTTACGTGCGTCGCATAATTAAATTCGTGGTGGTTACACGGTAACGCGTGCGACGACGGGGTCTAACAAGTTCCACGAAATTAATTCGCCGCGGTTCTTCGCATCGCAATAAGCCGTCTGTTCGCCAAGTTCGTCGGCGAATTTGCTTAAAGCAATTTTCCCAGCGGACCGATTGTCGCCACCTTGCTGTATCAGAACACTGAATCTCTAGGTACAAACTCGACAACTATAAGACGATCATTTTTCATACGAGATATTTGAAGATTCGAACAACTTCCTTCAACTTCTAGCCGTTATCTTCGTTTCAGTATATACCATTTCTCGTATAGTGTCAACGGCAGGAAGTAGAATTGAATTATTCGTAACGAATTATTCGTGAACGATTGAAATACTTTTAGTCTTAGCGCCTAGGGACGATCTAGCTTGTGAAGAGAGCGAAAACGAGGGGGAGTCCCTGAAAAATTAACATGATTCCTTCCCGTAGGGTGTAGGAGGACTTTGCAGCGCGTCTAATGTCACGATGATTTGAAATCGATAACAACTTATCCAGATATGTAGGAGTCAGACCTTCGATGTGGCAAAGAGCAAGGAATCACGTTATATAGTATATCGTCGTAGCACGGAAAGTACCGACGTGGGCTGCGTGTGCCGGTTCTTCAAAGAAACCAGCAGCCGTAGAAAGGTGAAGAGGAGAAAGAAGATGAGACGTCAGTTGCGTATAGATGTACGTATCCTGGCGACCGACGCTGGCGTGCGCCATTCTTGCCGGTCCCTTCCCGCTGGTAATCAAAGATTTATATCGGTGAAGTGCACGCGCGGGCACTTTCGAGACGCTTCTACGTTCGCGGAGAAAGTACGATCGACGATAGGGAAGTCGATACGCTACTGTGTTCCGTCCGAGTGACGTTTTCCGATTGCAGATACGAGACGGACGACGTGTATCGTATACGAGCAAAAGCGAACAGTAGAATGAATTAATGTTGCGCAGTTTTGATCGCGAGATACATTGCTTTTATGCAAATGGGCGTGTATTCCTTCGAGCGAATATCCGCGGATTACGCTGATGGATGTTCGCGAGATAATATATTAAGTCGCATCGCGTGGATTTCGACGACATCATAAACTAATTGATTGGAAAAGTGCAAAAAATCGCCTGCACGCCTTATATAGATATAATAATAATATATACATTATATATATAATGTATAATATATAAGTTATAAAAATGTTAAAACTTTTACTGAAAATAATTCGAAATAAACGCTGCAAGTATATATATGTATCTAAAAGAGACGTCGAGCCGATAAATAACTTGATAAATTATATAAAATTTCAATTTTACGTTCATCAAATTCTTTTTTGGCCGTCAAGCGCTTGATTGACTGACAGCTTAAAGATTAACATGTCTTTTTTCCACTCTCTCAGGTATAGGAAAATTCAGACGACTCGCGTCAAATGGGATGATAAACTAATCTCGCGGCAGCATCCGACTTTGAAGAATCTTCATCCTCGCGATGCTTACGACATTCACGCTTATCTCGTCAACGCATCCACGAACTCGTCCGGATGGACATTAGCATACTTAATGGCCCTTTGTTTGGCTAACTTGAACTACGAATGTTGCGAGCGCGACACGGTTCGTTAACTTGACCGAATCAAATTACACGAATTTACTGTCCCAACGCCTTCGTGGTATTTCATCGTCGATCTATAGCCGCGCGAGTTTACATTACTCTTGGTCGGAAGTTGAACGTTACGATGGAATCAATTCTGCTGGAAACTCACTCGGTTTCAACGTATCTCGGAGATACAGTCTCTCGTTACCTTCAGCCATATCTTTGGATAACTGTACGTAGCGAAATGCGCATCCGAAATAAGTTTTACTTTTTTATTTTTACCTCGAAACTTTCACACTTATTTTTTGCCAAAAATAAACAACTCAATGTTTACATTAATCACCTCACTGAGACAAGGCCGCCGCGAGCGAGGGGGTAATCACTTAATGTAATCGTGGGACGGAGCCCTGAAATCATTATAAAATTTATATAAAATTTCGATATACAATCCGACAATTACAAGAAATAATTGTGTAATATTAGATAAAATCGTTTATCTTACCAAACGACCGCATATATAGTGAGGAAAAATTATTTGCCATCAAATAAAATTATATAAAATTAAATGAATTCATGAAATCTGTGGGACAATATTTCAGATAGTGGTTACCCCCTCGGCCACAAGTAAGTATGTAGTTGTCACAAAAGATATTCACAAGAGCTAAATTAAGGTTTGAAATCAATTTTCCATTTCTGTAACATAATTTGCGTGTGCTCGCGTCTATCAAATTAAATTTTTCCGAAATGTGTATTGTACATAAATTTAGAGAAAACAAAATCTAAAATCACTGGTCGAACTGGATCGTTGTTTTTCAACGTTTTATTAAAATCTTTCAGTACTTTTATACAGCGAGCCATACACCGAAAGAAAAGATTAACTGAATAGGTCATAGCATTTTTAATTGGTCGTAACAGCCAATTTTTGGTTGCGTTAGCCTGTCGATCGAAATCCTATTCTGACATTACCGATAAGCTATATATAAACGCAATCAAAAATTGGTTGCCGCAACCAAAAATTGACTGCTGCAGCCAATTAAAAATGCTATGCCATTTTTTACTGTCTATTATTTGCTGCAGCAGCCAATCTTTTTTTTTTTTTCCAGTGTATCAGTTCAGTTATTTTAGTACCAAGATATATTGATCATGTAACATTTACCCTAGAGCGAAAAAACGTGAAAAGCGAAAAATATTACAACTTTCAACGGCAAAAGTTTTTACGTTTTCACTCTACGAAAAAGTTGTAATATTCTAGAATGAAAAATTGCGCCCGTTTTATAAATATTTGAAAGATTATTTTTTAAAGTAGCTTATTTAAAAAATTGCTAATTAAAAATACGAGAGGCGGCAAAATTTCCTTTCACAAAGGCGTCTTATACGACCAGTAACGGCTCTGGTGATATCGCAACATTTTCGTAATTCTGCGTTTTTGTAAATCTGGCTTTAGAGTTTGTACTTACATTAACAATGGCTGTATTCGGCAGAGAGAACTAATCGGTTAACGCTCAGTGACTTTTTGATATTAGTTTTATTCGTTGAACGCGTCTATCGTGCGCGTTCAAATTGACGAAGCGACTAGTCCGCTTGCCTAGTAACTGAACGTGCGATTGGTTGATTACTAGCCAATCAAATTCAAACGTTCAGCAAGCCGCTTGAACTCACCCGTCGTTTCGCGCCGCTCGCGATTGTCCGCATATTTTTGATCGCCTCGAGTGAATAGTGAATCTCGCGTATAGAAATGAGCATCGGGGAATTAGTGAATCCGAATAACTTTCGGTGTGTCGATCGCGTCCGCGGGCGATCGCGGTGAGTGCCTGTCGTTTCGCGTTTCACCGGAATGTACATTATACGCGGTGGGACGGTTCGTTGTCGAAGACGCTCGTTTTCAGTATCTCGCGACGCGACGCAACGCGACGTATGTTCGGTCGAGTGTGTGTGTGTGTATGCCGTTTGTTTATCCGCAGCATCGAGGAGCATCGAATAACATCGAGATTCGAGATGAGCATCGAGGAGGAGCGTGGACGCAATCGGCCGTTTCATCAGTTGATACAGGTGATACCGTTTATCTATGAAAAAGTTACGCTATGGCGAGCATAACGCTCGATCGTCCGCCATTATTGACGCCGCGCCATTTTCGCGTATTTTTGCGCGTCATTTATTTTAGATCGATTTAAGTACCGCCGTGTTTCTCCAATTCCTTGAGACGAAGAGAAAATGTACGATCGATTCGTCGTTGCAACAATTCGCCTCGCTCGGTTCGCTCTTCCGTGGAAGCACCACGTAGTTTCTCGAAGAAACTCGCGAGATGCTAATTTGACCGTGTTTTGTTCGAGAACTTCGACATTTTTTCGTTCTCCTTCTTTTGCTTTGCCCCCCCTTTCCTCTGCCGTTCCCATTCTGCTCTCTGCTATTGTGACGTTCGCCGTGGTTCTCCGGTCGTTTTATGGCTTGATTAGAAGCGAGGGTTCTCGTTTAATAATTCATCGGGGAAGCTCGAGTTCATCGCGTCGTTTTGTCTCGTCTCTGTTCGTTCTTTGACGAGCAATCGTGCATCTCTCTCTCTCTCTCTCTATCTCATGTATTTTGTTGTTAGTGAAAAGGAAAAAGCTTTGTTCAATGAGTGATATCACTGGCTCCGCTGTATTAAAATGTGTATATATCTAGAATCCAGATGATAGCTATCCTCAGATGTTATCTGTCTCTGCGAGAAGCGAAGTTTTGATAAAGAGTGAGTATATTTTGGCAAATAAATTTAGAACCACTAGAAAAATTCTCTTTTTAATGTCATTATATATGAAATTGCTCTAAAAATTTTATTCGAAAGATAACATTCATGGCGAGGGAGTAACCACTGGCTGAAATATTGTCCCACAGATTACATTTGATTTTAATTTCATGCAATTTCATTATAAATAATTTAAATTTTTATTACAAATAATTTTCTTCACTACATATGAAATCGTTTGATAAGATAAACAATTTTACTTAATTACACAATGATTTCTTGTGATTGTACATGAATTTTATAATGATTTTGAGAATCTCCGACAATTACGATTAAGTCGTTATTCCCTTGATTCATGCTTTTTGGTACATATTTGTATTCTAAATATATCAATCAATTCATTCTCCTTTTGTTACACTAGAAAAAGAATCTGGTTGCATTAATTAGCATTCTGATTGAAAATGGACAAATCAGAATTTTCTGGTTGAATCTATCGAGTTGTGAGATAAGTATTATATTAATTATAGAGTTCTCTGATTGATATGATTAAAACTTTCTGACCAATTCCAATTAGAAATTTTTGTCAGTATACAATTTCTTTTGTGTATAATATTTATATGCATCCACAGGTCTAGTCCAATGGTTGACGTCATCGACATTCGTTATGGTTCGCGTTATGAGGTCGTACAAGAGTAACCATAAACTAGAGTGTTGCAATAAACCATTGTTGGGCCGTCACGAAGCGCGGAACAGCGAGTGGAGAGGGCGGGACGATGTCTTCTGAGGCGTTTTATCCGCGAACACGTGCTGCGATGAGAAGGGAACGTCAGAAAGAAACCAGCATCCCCGAGATAATTACAAGCGGCTTCCCAAAGCGAGAGTCTGAGATTCAGCCGCCTTGTTTTCAGGTTCCCCTGAGAATCCGGCCATTTCGAAGGAAATGGTAGCTCATAAAACAGAGAAGAAATATCGTTGGACTATTTATCGAATCATTACTGCCCGTAGGAATCCAATGACGCGAGGTTACTCAAAGAGAGAAGGACATTCTTCTCTTTCCAGGGTATGCGCCATGCGGAAGGAATTCTCGTTCGGAAAAATGGTCGTGATCATTACTTCCACTTAGGAAACAAAGTTGTGCTTTTATAACGCAATTATTTTTACGATATGGTTATATTCTGAATCTCTTCTAATGAACGTACCAAGTTTGTCTTTGATCTTTAACGACATTGTCCCGTTACGCGTTATTTAATTAATTGATTCATTTATTTATATTGTAATATATTTAGTTGTGCGACACAGTCGTACCAGTAGAGCCGATACGCTGCATTGTATATACATATGTATATATATGCGATATACATATATATATTGAAAAACTGAAAAAACAGAGATAAATCCAACGACGATAAAAATTTCACGCGCACACGTTGCACGAGTTAAAGTATTTCGCGTTGAATTCTTCGTTGAAGTTTAATTTTATGGCTTAATTACTGGGACAAGAGGAGCTTTTAAATTAAACTGCTGAATCAATCAACGCCGGCGATACGCTGTGTTATTCGTTCGCGTGGAATGAGCGAGATCGGGGATCGCGAAACATGCCGAAACCGACAAGTTAATACGCTTCGTTTCAAGGTTCATTATCTTCATTATTACGTGTGAAAATTAAAAGCTCCAGTGATTTCTTTCTTGAATTTTTTTTATCGAAAATCCTGTTTAACTTAGAATTCCGTTTCGTGTGCGTACTTTTCGTTATATTTATTTAAGTAGATAGTTGAGTATCAAATAGCCATGTGGGGAGTATATATTTTGCGCACAAAAAGTGACTCAAATAAAAAATATAAAATTGTTCAGGAGAAAAGAAAGAAAATTGCTTATTTTAAAATAAATTATTCGCGACAGCATAAATTAATTAGAACTAATTAAAAATTGCTCGTTTCAAGTTTCGAAATAATTATAGGTATTAATTTAAAAAAATACGGTATTAAACTCCTAAAAACTACTCCTATTTTGATTTGTGTCACTTTTCTCCGAATTATTCTTATTTTCAAATCTTTTTTTTCCATTTGAATTCAATTTGCATTACTTTTTCTTTGTCAATATACATATTTAGAACACAATCCACGTATAATATACAATTTAAAAAAATCGTCAATCTTACAATTGATGCATATCAATTAAAAAATAATGACGTGAGATTTTGAACATTCTTTCCGCGATGTGCGTTCCCTTGAGAGAAATTTTCAAATATGTACATTTATTGCGAGCGGTTCAGGCATAAAGTATCAATTCCGATGTTCCTACGACGTGTTTACGACGCCGGCGGACTAACTTTATATCTTTCTTACGAAGTTTACGAGACGTGCCGCCTCCGAGAGTGCGTCCGCGAGTGCTTCGTATCGAGCCGTTGAGCGAGGAAGAAGACGTGGTTGAAATATCCGCGACTGTTTGTTACCGTGGTTGCTGGCGTTCACGCGAGAATCGTCTGTACGAAATTCTGACGCAATTTAGATCACGCGTTGCTATTACAACCCACACTCGCGAGACAATAGATTCGCTGGATCGAACGGAATGTGACTGCACGGAAGATAGATAGTATTGTCGTATTACAAAGCTTCCTGTAGCGGCTGTAGTGTTTATCGCGAAATTTATATATAAGCGGTCTAAGGCACGCTTTGAAACGCCAGGTCATGAATCTCAATCATTTTGCGAACACAGTAGAGATTTATGGCGTCGAAAATCTATATTCGTTTACGGGAGATGCCGCGTAACGTCCCATAATAATACACTTGCTTCGCGAGATATATTTTTAGTTTTAGTAATATACACGTATGGAATAATAAATAAGTAGAGATGTGCATGCATCTGCTGCTGCATCATTCGATCACGAATATGTATACACAGACGGCCCCCTTTTATTTGATATTCATAAATTCCCCTCGCGAACCGCCGCGTCGCGAACATTCGATTAAATACTGTAATCTCGCGCGCGATCTCACTTTGGTGAACGTCGAATATTTCATATCCACCAATTAGAGCGCTTCTCGGTGATCAAAATGCCGCGTTCAGATAAGCATTTATCAGCTCCGCCGAACGGCTAAACTCGTTTTCCTGCGTCGCGATTAAAATCGCGGGCGCTCGCGTGCCTCCTCTCGTTCTCGCTACCGAGTATAATTGAGTTAGCCGTGTGACACGTCGTGCCATCCCTTCCTGGTCCACGATGGGCGCCGGCGGCGCGGCGGGGTGGTGGCGTCCGGAGGACGGTTGGTTGGTTGGTTTGCTCGCGACGACGATGGAGGTTCGGCCGCGCGGGTTGCAGCTGCCGCGTGTAATGCCGAGGTCGGGGCGTGCCGATAAAACGCAAACATTTAATTAAAAGATAATCAACTGGATTGCGCGGCGTCCGCTAATGTTGCAGAACGGGAGATAGGACCCGGGCTACACAATATCGGTTCTTTATGCATATGAGCGTGGCCGGAACCGCATCGCCGCCGCTCGCCTATGTGATTTAATTTTACACGAATATAAATTCGCGCACATAGTCCCGATATACCATCATCTCCGACCGTCGATCGGTTTTGCCATGTTCACCCGCGCCGAAGCGCGGTGGCGGTGAGCACGGCGGCAGCGGCGGATATCGGCCCGATTTCCCATTAACTCGTCCGTGACGCACGCAAAGATATAGGAATATGAGATATCAAAAATTTGATTTTCTTTCTCAGAAAAGTATCAGAGAAGTGTTATATATGACATCTTTACGTAAAGAACAATTTAACACAATAGACGAATAAAAATTGAAATTTTCTGTTACAATTTTCTGATGTCTTCGTTCTTATTGAGTGCATTATATCCGACAATTGTCAGAATTTACTCTAACAATGACGATAAGTCCAAGTTGTTGCGATCTCGGACGTTGCGATAGCGCGGTTAAGAGAGTGCGAAGAAACGGCATAGGAAGAGTGGCGGCGAAGGGCACGATCGTTGGGATATTAAGCCCGTGGTCACGTACGCCATTACCGAAGCTAATGCAAAGCTGCCAGTCGTTTTATGCCATCTGTAACCGGATCTCCCTTCGACGACGAACCGGTGCTCCGCTCTACCTCTCAGTAAAGTTCTCTTTTTCCGCCCCTTCCGCCAAATCCCTGCCGGTTGCCAATCGATTCGACGTGCCTTCGATTAAAGACCTCTCTCTTTTTCTCTTTTCTTTCCACCTTTCCTACGTTTATACTTGTGCGTTCCGTCTCTCATTCTACCCTTCTAAATTTCCTTTCTGCTTCTTCGTTTAGTATCTCGCTTTTCCTGCGTCTAGAAGAAAAGTGTCCTGAGATTTTTTTGTCCCCCTTTCCTTCACCCATTCCCGATGGTTTTCCACCCTCGATGCCGTGCGATTTCGGCGAGTCAGTATTCAGCGTGCGCAATCGTTTTTCTAGAAACAGCGTGATAAAGCCTGTGGTTTATGGGCAAAATTTCTTTGCTTGAACCCTGGATACACGTTGATTTTCTAGACATACGTTACCAACAACGTACACTTATTTCCTGAATTAAATTGGTGCTATGAATCACGAGTCACTTTTATACACTTTTTACGTACAAATACAAATTCACGAAATATCGAAATTTTATTTTTTGTCGTGTTTCCCCTGTTTGCCATTATATCATTTTTATTATTCTACATGACGAGTTTTAACTCATTTGTATCGGAAAACGCTTACATACAAACCGGCAATGTTGCGCGAATTTACGCAATTACGTGATGCAAAAATGCACCTTTCCTTTCATTCATACTTCTTTTGGACAGTTAAAAATTAAATATTCAGAATTATCTATCTCTTTTTCTTAATTATTATTTATTTATTAATCTATTTATTCTTATTCTTATTTATCTATTTTGTTCAATTTGTGCTTCAGAATCCAATTTATTTAATAAACTTTTTACAGAGAGATCAATAGATAAATGTACATCTTACAATTGCAATAATTTTATGAAAAAGATTTTATGATATATTTATTGTACTTTACGCGAGCATTATCCTTTTGAAAAGGATAATCTACTCTTATTCAACAAATTGCAGCATAATGGACGAACTACCGGCTAATATACGTAAAGGAGTGCTAACAAATTATTAAGCAAGAACCTATCTCGAGCCTTACTCCGATCCTTTTGAGTTACGCGCAAAACCCTTTAACGCCTTAATCGGCGCGTTTATGATTCAAGAATCTGCTTCCCTCGTGAATAAAGTCTACAGCTTTTCGAAGCCGACTGGACTGGTGTTCGTTAGCATCAGCGAAAGTTGATTAACTCTAAATGAAAATTTCGAATAAAATATATCTCATAATATTACCTACTTTGTTTCCTCTATATATTATAAATAGGATCATATAATCTAGAAAGAAATACAATTTTGCTGTATAAGTCAGGGAATTAGGTTGTCAAAGTCCTCAAAGTCAAGACGAAGAGATCACTGGAGAGCCTGCGCGTTATTTTGCCCTCCGGTTCTTTGTCAATCCCGACCTGTGCGCGCGTTGCAAAAGCGGCGGTGACCACCTCCGACAATGGTGACAGCAGGTTCGATCCCGGGAGCATTGTGTGTATAGTGTGCCGCGGGGAGAAAGAGAGAATGAGCGAGGGAGAGAGAGTGACGTTCTCTGAAAGGGGCCCTCAGTGGCGCGACTATTGAAACCGAGCAGCTCCCGCGCTACGCAACGGAACGAAGCAGTCATGGCATGCATATGTATGCGTATATCACTCGCGATAATATTATATGAGCATAATTCGAAAAGAATCGCGGCGCGCGACGCAGGCTCGCCGGAGGTTCCCAACGATCTCGGGTTACACGTCATGCGGGTCGAGCGACGGACAAACGAACGATAGGATGGACAAGCCGGTCGATTGACGATAACGAATGCTAATGGATCGGACGAGCTAATTTACCTTCATTAATCGATTGGTCTTCAAGCCTGCCTTCGACGTCGCGCGCCTGAGTCATCCGGACGAAGAGAGAGGATCGTGATCTGCCCAGGGTGAGAGGGAAAGAGCACGCGAGCGGTGGGTGATGCGAGGGTTGCGAACTGGGGCTACTTCTCGCGGGGTTTACTGCGGACAGGTCAATAAACTCCTTTCGCCTATCGATAGACGAACGCCACGATGGACGGCGAGCAGGGGACGGAAGGCCCTCTTAAAACGTCGAAATTAAATTCCGCTGGGGGTGAAACGCGCCTCTCGGTTTAAGGTCCACCCTTGCAGTCGTTGGGTCGGCGCGCGCGCGCGCGCTACTTATTTCCCGCAATCCTCGGTTGCCTCTAGTGCGTTCTTATTTCCTTCTTTCTATTCTGCTTCCAGTACCGTTTTCCTTCCCTCATGCCCGTCCTTAAACGAGGGGCGGTCTCGGTATAACGGAGCTTTTTCCTCCTAGACGATTCGAAGAAAAATACGGTGGCGGTGGTTAAACGGTCACGACGACGCCCGCTCATCCTGAGAAGTTCTCCATTAAGTGCACCACGCGAAAAAGCTCGCGTGCGGTCATAGAGAATGACGATGGTACATTTTCGGCGTTTTCACTATCTTTTCACGTGTAGTACGCTGCGCGGACTTCCGTCTCGTCTGAAAGCGATGCTCGGGCTCACTCGTTTCCGTTTGAGTCGCAGTAAGTAATTGCGTGGCGAAGCTTCGTAGGACTGTTGGGATAACCAAGAGCGCGATCTCTCTCTCTCTCTCTCTCTCTCTCTCTCTCTCTCTCTCTCTCTCTCTCTCTCTTTTGTAGCCAGTCTCATCATCGCTCTGCAAAGGTAAATAGGTATTGGAAATTCAATTATTGAGCCCGCTTTCCTGTCGGCAGTCGACCTTCGTTATTTTTAATGAACGAGAGCACTTAGAACGGGGACGAAGAAGCAGTCCGAGGAGAAGAGTGTATGATCTTCCAGGATCGCGACTTCGCTCTTTGTACCGCGATACTCTAGAAGCAGCGATTATCGAGCCGATAACGAGATCTCCGTGAAAATTCTACTTATTCGTGTAATCTCGTAGGAACACAAAGAATCGTATCCAACGCGGATAAAATATATAAGAATATTCATGCAGATCTTTTTTCTGTGCTCTCTTTCCCTTTCCCTCGATAGAAATACAGTTAAAGGCAAAAGCCTTCTTTCGAAGAAATCCATTGATTCTGCAATATCGTGATTGAAGTTCCTTTCGCGCATGGCAGCGGGACGGATTAAAGCTCTAAAAGCCACGACTTTGCGTAACACAAGTTCTTTCGCGTTTTATGTTAAGCTCATCTATATTCGCTATTGATTTCCTCGCAACTTTAATATCGACGATGGATAACGGCGAGGAATATTCTACGAGTGTAATTTATCGCCAATAAGTCTTTATTGATATCGTTAGTACGGTCTTTCAAAAAGATTCTTAGAAGTCTGTTCTGTAGCTACATTCTGTATTACTTTTGCAAAGTTAACAGATTTATCTATGCAATTCTCAATACTCTAATTGTTTCTAGGTAGGAACGGAAACTTCTACGAGTCAATCTTTCTTTATTCAATAGAACGCTTCTTTGCATGCAAGATACTAACGCATGAATGCATTTAAACCCGATGACTCGCAATCGAGGAAGACATTCTTGATTATTTTGTCATATTTTTCCCGAAGCGATACAATGGACAAATTACGATAACGATATTCAATTATTGAGTGGCTTCAAAGAACGCGTGGAAAGGAAACGGACATTGTATTTTTACGCTTTACGAAGTTATTCCGACAAGGCATAGTGACAGAGACAATAGAAAACCGTTGCACAATGTGCAATCGAGTGGCATGGGCAATAAAGAGTCACGACCTATAATAAACAGTCCCTGAAATAGAATGATTATTTATTACTTCCCATCGATAATGGCGGCCGTGCTCTTCGACGCTATTAATTATTGGAAACCGACGGTTTTACGATATTTCGCTGCCGTTTGCAGGGATGTTCTTTACGGGAATAACGCATACGAACCGGACGTGCGCGGATGCATTCGAGCGTAAACTTAAGATCGATCGGGAGTTCATACTGCGGAATTTCTTTCCCGGATGGTAATTATTATGATTGGATTTTTTTCTTTTGTTAGGTTCTACAATCACGGCAATTGCTATAGTAGTAATGAATTTTATGTAATTTATACTGCAAACATTTTAAGTAAGAATAATAATAGATTGAGATTTCGGCCTTTGAGGCATCACGTATCTCGAACTGAATAAGATAAAAAAGATACACCGAGTAGGACATAAATGCATTTAAAAGTATGAAGATAAAAAAACTTTATATTTATTCGAGAATTAACTATTCAAAAATAAGTACGTGAGATCAGTACAATCGGCCAAGTATATTATTACGAAAAAGACTTCGGATATCCTATAATAAAAATCTATTCTACATTTTTTTGGTGAAAAATGGATACGTATAGTATATATTCGGAAGTAGGATTTTATTTTGAAAATTTATCAGATGGAAACAAAAGTGTTAAAAGTAACTTTTAAAGTGCGCGAGTGAAAATTCGTCGTTGTGATATACTTCTCTTAGAATGGTACCCACATGCTCCCACATACGGTTCAACAGGATGCGCGGATTCGTTCGAGCGTGGTAAGACCGATAGCGATGTGCTCTCCTTCGTGGCGGTTTTTCAAGCGGACCCCGTTGGGCGTTTCACGGTCGCGCGACGCCAGACTTTGAGCCCGGCCGTGGTCTGGTCTATCGGCCCATTACCAGCCTGGCACGTTGAACGTCCTCGTAAATCACCGAAGTGGCTTGCTCGCGTTTGTTGCCGCGATTTCTTGCCGCGGAGAGAGATTTCTCGGGCTTGTATGTGTGCGCAGAACGCGTCATGGAAAATCATTTGAACTGCGGT
>NW_017277125.1:2331272-2382188 GCF_001594065.2 Cyphomyrmex costatus | reverse complement strand
GCCCCCCCCCCCCCCCCTCCGTCCCGCAACGAAATGTTTACAATCGCGCACGCTTGGCTTTTACGGCTTCTGATTCTGTTACCGCCTAGTACAAGTTACAGCGAAGGTCGCCCATATTGTTCTCACGTTGGACACTTGAGCGACATTTGTTTAACTCTGCGTAACTCTGTTTTCTTTAGATCCCGTAACGCTGCTCCCTGCTACTTCGCGTCCCTTGTCATGAAACAATGAGAAAGCAATATACATATCATAATTTACACAGCTGACTTTAATGTAAAGCACGTCAGCTTTATTTTGAGTTGAAGGCATTTTAAGAACCGTAAAGAAAATTGAATTTAGGTAAAACATGTACACGTTAAACGCGTATAAATAGGATTTTATTTAGCATTTAATGTGATTAAATTCACGCAAAAGGTGGTTATTGTAGGTCCCTAACACCAGATAAAAGATAACAATGTATACCTCAAAATATGAACGCGAAGAATTTAGCCATAGATTTTGGCACGCGACGTAGCCACTTACTGCAAACGTATGTACTATTATGTATATACTATGTCGAGAGTCTAGCGACGAACGATGGGATAACTCGGCGGCATCGAGGCATGCCTAAACACCAGGCGCGATGAACGGGAAGTATGAGAGGCGGGCTGTAACATCGGTAAAATATCGATGTTACGGAAAGGTCCGTTCGCGCCGTTGAAGCACGATGTGATGCGTGTCGAGCATTCGGCGCAACGCGAAACCGCGTTGGGGTCGACTTGCGATGACTATCTTTATACCGTTGGAGTCTTCGTCCCGCGACCGCCGGTAGTCCCTTCCGCTCTTCCTCGCCTTCCCATCTCGTTCCTCGAAACCATAGATCAGCCCGAGACCACGGTTCTCTCCTCAGGTATATTATCCGCGTGTTTGTGGTGCGCTAAAAATACCGAAACCCCGAAAACGGGCGTTGAGATAGCGCTGGGCGTGACCGAGTCTGGGGGTCTGCAGGCAAACCGCGCTTAAAGAAGGGTTACGACGAAGTAATGACCCATACCGGGGGGAAACCGGGCGCAGACGAGGGCCAAGGGTGTGGTACCGGCGATTTCTTTTTTTCTCTCGTTGCACGCACTGACGATAGGCCGCACTACAATAGCCGAGACCTAAGAAATGGAAAATCAATATCGGTCTTTTTTTGCACACTTTCCCCTTATCGGTCAGTCTATATTTTCCATATCACATCCTACAAAAGTACATCGCAGATTTATACGAGATCTTGAGCCATCATTCTCCAGAGTAGAAATTCAAGTATTGCAGACTCTTTCTATACTGGGTATGTTAAGTTAGCCCCAACTATAGTACTCAGGAGTTCTCATTAGAGTTCCCACTTCCTTTTGACGAGACGAAGAGTTCCCTATAATTAATAACAAGAGTTCCGCTCAATAAACATTTTTTTTACATTTTTTTAAAAATGGAGTGCTAACTTTTTATCGAATTTTGAGGTGGAATAGTTCTGAGCGGCTTAATAGCTTCAATTTGCGATTGCCTAGAGTTTCTGATATGTAAAAAAAATTTTCGAATAATAAAAAAAAATTAAAAATTTTTGAAAAATTAATTTTTAGATACAATAGTTCTGATGATAATTCCTGCATCTTTTTGACGATACGAAGAGTTCTCTATGATTTTTAATGACATATGCGCTTAATAATCATTTTTTAATAATTTTTTAAAAATAGGGTGCTAACTTTTTAACGAAATTCAAGGTCGCATAGTTCTGATCAGCTTAACAGAACTATTTTGTGAATACCTAGAGTTCTTGATACATAAAAAACATTTTTGAAATATAATAAAGTTTAAAAAAAATAGTGGAAATCTTTGAAAATTTTTTTAGGAGTACCGAGTAGTTCTGTTCGGAGTTCTGGACAGTTCTCGACGAATTCTGTCGAAAAGTATCAGGGCTCAAAGCGATTGGACCAACGGTTTCTGAGATATACTCTAAAAATTGTTGATCTTCTGACAAATGTCGCTGTATCTTGTAAACCGTTGGTCCAATCGCTTTTTCACCTTACAGTTTTCGATAGAACTCGTCAAGTACTATAAGAAACGCAACTCAGAACTACTCGGTACTCTCAAAAAAATTTTCAAAGATTTCTACTATTTTTTTTAAACTTTATTATATTTCAAAAATGTTTTTTATGTATCAAGAACTCTAGATATTCACAAAATACTTCTGTTAAGCTGATCAGAACTATGCGACCTTGAATTTCGTTAAAAAGTTAGCACCCCATTTTTAAAAAATTATTAAAAAATTATTATTAAGCGTATATGTCATTAAAAATCATAGAGAACTCTTTGTATCGTCAAAAAGAAGCAGGAATTATCATCAGAACTATTGTATCTAAAAATTAATTTTTCAAAAATTTTTAATTTTTTTTTGATATTCGAAAATTTTTTTACATATCAGGAACTCTAGGCAATCGCAAATTGAAGCTATTAAGCCGCTCAGAACTATTCCACCTCGAAATTCGATAAAAAGTTAGCACCCCATTTTTAAAATATGTAAAAATAATGTTTATTGAACGGAACTCTTGTTATTAACTATAGGGAACTCTTCGTCTCGTCAAAAGGAAGTGGAAACTCTAATCAGAACTCCTGAGTACTATAGTTGGGGTGCTAACTTAACATACCCTTCTACACTTAGATATCAAATTTGTTCTTCAACGATGTCCAGTAGCTGTCTTTTCTCCGTTCAGGGATCAATTATTTCAGTATTAATTCTCACAAAGGAGCTCGGCAGTACCTTTTTTATATACAATTGCTAGTAAAAGTATTATCGGAAAAGGAATGCGGGCAAGATAATAGTGAAATATATTGGAAAAAATATACTAACGATTCAATAGAGAAACTTTTCGTTGTGCTACGAGAAATCATCGCCAATCGTCGCGCGACGAACGGCTTTATCGCAGGTGTTGGAAAACTTTCTTTAGATTCGCATCCAATTGCTTTTTCTTTCCTTTTGTTAGTATCAGTTATAAATACTTCGTACTATTTAAATCGTTTTCATTCTCGCCAGCGTTTTCTTTCGCGAGCGATAATTTTGCCAGTAATGAGTTCTACAGAAAGATTCTTTTGATGCCGAACGAAGTGTGTGAATAATTTAGAAAGACGCTTGGAAAAATATTTTCGATTGAAGGCGCTCCAATGCCTGAGTGCCGTTCTCATAATTCTCTTTCGATGTTCCTATCGCGCAACTTGAAAGTTACCCCAACAATTTTTCTCCCTTTTAACATTTTTCCCCATTCAAACTCTTCAAACTACCGTAGTCTCGTTCTACGTTGTGTTTTGAATCGCAGCGATAAAAATTGTGACATTTTCGTTTCTCCAAGTTGTTGAAGCAGCGTCTTGCGACGGCTCCGACGGTTGATACCATCAACATCGTCATCAATGGAGTGCGAAAAGTGATTCTTGTAAGAATACGCGAATTTTTCCCGTTTATGTGAATATGTGAAAGAAAAGATAAAAGATTAAAGAAGAGAGTGATGGGCCTTCGTTTTCAAGGCGTTTTAAATGTTTTTAAACGAATTTAATCTTACATGACAAAATTAATTTCTTCTTCCAAAATGTTCAGATAATTGATAAAATTTAGTTTCTTTTTAATACATAAATGTACGAAGTGATTAAAAAATTTATAGTTTATATTTGTTATACAACATCTATAAATAATTGTAGAAGCAATGTGACTTTTGTGACATAATATTAGATAAGTACAGTTCAAAGCGAGAGGTATACTTCGACAAGCAATAAAAACTTTTCGGGTGTAAAAGCGGTGAAAGACGCTTTAAAAGACGATCGTAAATTTGAAAATAATTTGAAGCATTAAGAGAGCCGTAAAGAGGCGGTTTCGCCAAACAATTTTACCGGAAACGACATTACAATCAGAGCGGGAAGACGGGACGCGTCTGAAGTTTTCCCATAGCAATATCTACCCCAGTGGCGAATTAAAATTTATGCGACGAGACGGAGTCTCGGGCAAACAATTCTTAAAGTGCTGGAACGTGTCTTCGTTGTATTCGTGTCTTCGCCAGTCACCACGTCGCTTCACTGAAATTTACCCTAATAAGAGCAGTATTCCTTTTGGTGTAGTGAACGACTTCTGCGGCCATTGACGTTCGTAAGACGCTATTAATATCATCACGCACAGTGAGCTCGTGCTTGTAGATTCCTCCGTGATGAGAGATTGGTAGCCGCGGGGCGACATACTTTACTCGTGTGTACCATGCTTTTGCATTCTCGCATCGCAACTTAAAACGAGGCACGATGACATCGCGTAAATTGTATCCTTCGTAAATGTCTTCGCAACGAGAACGCAATGTTTAACGACGGGTAACTGCCATCGGTCGGCATTATTATTATGACTTTAAGAAGCGTTAAAAGAGGTTCCTCTCGACTCCTCGTTTTTCTTTCCCAGCCTTACTGGGAATTTATGCGACGCTCCGCGCTACGGTCACAACAGCAACCCTTGGAGGTAACCCTCCTTGTTCCGGCGACTTCGGGAGCACCTCCAAGTGTATTTCTGGGTCAGAGTGGCGAGATCCTGTTGATATATACCGCGGTTACGCTGGAAGGGAGAAGAACGGAGATGGGAGTATACAGCGAAGAGAAACGGAGAAAAAGAGGTGAAGGTTTTTCTCGACGAAGGGGGAGGTTGGGTACTTCCGCGGACAGAGACGGAGGATAAATAGCGTTATACAAGTATCGCTCTGCAATACGCGCCGCGCGTTTCTGCCTTTCTTCTTCTCCACGGAGGCCATCATTTCCAGAACTCTGGTTCCCTTGTAAACGGGAGCTGGGGATCCGCATGATGCATGCGGGCTATTTGCAGTGAAAAAAAAAAAAAAAAGAAAAATAAAAAGGGACCCGGCGTGCTCTGTCCCACATTTTTGACGGGTCGCTGGATACGCGTATCACCCTCTCCCTCCGTCGCTTTTTGTACGCTTCTTTCCCTCTGTTCTCTACCTCCTCTGGAGCGTGTATGAAGATAATGTGTCTGGTATCGCGTACAAGATTCGGCATCCCGATTAAACCATTACGCCCTACGGCTCCGATTTGATGTTTACACAGTTTTTCCGTAATTAGAAAATGTATGCGGCTTTTATCTCGTTTGCACAAGAAAATGACCCTGTTACGCAAGCACGTATTATATTTAGCACATTATCTTTACGAGTGGATGTAATAGGATGTCAGTAACTGAAACAGAATAGTTAATTAAGCTCGTTCACAACGGATATCTCTGTCCTATTATTATAAATATGGAAATAATTCGCTTATCGTTTTATTATAACTGCTCTATATAACTTTGCATTCAAGTATATATTTTATTTTTATGAAAATTTTGTATATAAATTAAAAAAAGACAAAAATAATTTAAATTGAGAAGTTTCATGATAAAAGTTGAATAGGAATGAGAAAAAAATTTGGATTAGAAAAAAAGAAAACTTATAAATTAACGCTTTATAAAGCTATTGTCACTACCGTCACTCCTGTAATTCAGAAACGTTAATCACGACACGATTCATCGCTCACGAAGCGATTTTACTTAATAAATATTTCATGTAATCGACAGAGTCCGATAATCGACACTTCCTACATCAGCTTCAAAAATACTTTATCGTCAGGATGGGCAGATAGCAGACTCGTTCATCGTTAATGCTCGTTAATGCCCATCTTTCAAACTCGTCAATGCCACGGGACGCACGCTCGATCGACCAAGTTGCGCTAAAAGGCGTAGGACTGACTCGTGAGATTAAATATTCACATCGTTACCGCTCTAGCTCGTAAGTCGCTCGTGAAGCGTCAGTTATTACCTGTCACTTGGTATAAAATCATTTTAGAATTTCAATAACCGGCCTTCGGCCATCCTGTGCGTGTCGATCTACCGGCCAGTCGATCGTTCTCGAGAGGGAGGGTGGTCCCTCTTTATAACACGGGGTGAGATCCAGGCCATCCAGAGTATCGGCCGGGGCAGGGCTAATGGCAATTCCGAACGGACTTCAAACGCAACATGCGGCCAGCGCGTATGCGAAGCCGCGTGTGATAGGCGAGACGCGGAGCGGCGGCGCAGCATACGACGCGGCCAGTAATTATATTGGCGGCCGATGGGCATCGCCTTTGACCGACTCGATTGCACGGTAAGCAGACCGCGAAGGAAATTACCGAGCGATCGACGTCGCTGTGATAGACCCATGGGTCAGTACCGCGCTGAGGGCCTGTTGAACGTTCGCGAATAGCAAAAGATAGATAGCTGATGTGTGTTCTTCGAAGACATTGCGGATATGTTAAAACGTTGATGATTGCTGCCTAATATGGTAACAAGAATATAATATTAATTAATTTTTTATTATTTTCGTATGAATTGCAACTTTATTCCTTCCATTATATCGGGAAATAGAGAAAATTTTGTATTGTTCCTGATTATAAAAGTCTGGAAAAATTTTTGTTATATTGTCAAAGCTTTAAAGACAATTTTCTTTTATCATCATATATAAATGTCGAAGTTACATATTGTATTTTATTTATTTTTTATCGATTTCATCTATCAAAATTTATAATCAAAATATTGCTACTTCCTTTAAAGACCACATTGCCGGCGAAAGGTTAATGCTGGGTGGGATAACTTTACTCAGGTAATATCAAGTTTCTATGTAGCGATTATAATTTGTCCTACGTGGAAGAGTAAGCGCATTAAGGTCTCTCATTAAAATACCTCTTGCCGCAATTTCTGAAGCATACGGTAACGCCAGTGAAAGAGAATACGATCGAAATCAGTTGGTATAGCGCGCTTACTAAAGCGAACGAGCGATATTTGCGTATCGCGAAATGTGCACATGTACACAGCTTATTATACGCGCGCACATCTAATCGCATAGGTGGAGGCATAAATAGCCAGCGTTACGAAAGCTTGTTCATCCAATTTTCCCGACACCAGACGAGGAGAGGAAGAGGGAAAGAAAGAGAGAGAGAGACGGGGGTGGAGGGGGGAAATTGTGGAGATTTCACGAGTACAAACGACCGATCTAGGCGGATCCAATTTTCGAGACCTGCCAGCCGTTAAGACAAGCTCGACGACCGCAAGGACACGGCTCGCGTATTAGTTGCGAGGCACTTTCTCATTCACGTTACCTCGCTCTACGGTAGAAACAATTTCCTTAAATTTATGCACCCCCGCGCGACGGCAGCGGCGATGGTGGTCGCGACACAGCTACCACCGATGCAGTCGAGCCTGTAATATTTTCACGAAGGAAGAAGTAAAAAAAAAAAAAGAAGAGGAGACTGCAGGAGAAATAACAAAGCGTGCGGGGTGCCTGTGCTCGTCACCGAGGGCGGAGAGGAGACGCCTTCCGCTCTCGTGACGTTATCGGGCTTTCAGCGTTTCTACGCTGAGAAAACGCACGACGGGCGGGCGATATTGCGCGCCGGAGAATCGACAGAGGGGACACATTCACCGTCGATGCCGATAAACGCGTGAGGCCTTCCTGGACCGCCCTTTTTTCGTCCGTGGCGTTGCGTTGCGTTCTCGTCGCGCGACCCTTTCGCGCGCTGCATCGAATGAGGGGGGAAAAAGCGGAGCGTAAAGTCAGCAGACGAAAGTACTGACGCGTATTAAACGCCCCGGTGTTTGCACTCGCAAATTATGTATAGCACTCGACTCGGCAAGCGAAAAAAACGATGCGTTGTCAAGTTGTGAATTCAAATATTACATAGAAAATTGCAAGTATTGCATAAAATGACTATGTTTCGCGTTGGTGGTTATTTCAAATGTATAGATGTACGAGTGTATATAAATTTCGGCTTATACATATTTAATATTCTGAAAAAAGTTTTAATCTTAAAAAGATATCGTAAAGTATGAGATACTTGTTGTTGCGAAGTTTATTTAACTCGATTGTGCGCAGAAAGTTTCAAATTATACCAGTAAGCCCGCCAGCCTTTTAAAATTAAATACAGACGCATATGATTCATATATAGGTGTGCAGCTTTTGGTATACCAGACGAGAAGCTGCTGTATTATCTCGGTAGCGATCTCCGAATGATCGAACGGCTTTGAGGCATCAAAACGGGGTGTTTCGCTGCTCTGAAAAATAACACGCGCTCGACGGACACGTGTAGCAATTAATCAGCTTCGGGGGTGGCGGCTTGAAGAGGTTGTTGCCGTCACGGGCAGATGACGGCCTGCGGCGGCATCGTACTGTATTTTATACGGTGTCGTGTTATGGTTTTGCGGTACCCGCGGTCGTTCGCGTGCAAGTAGAACGGGACGCTGCAATTTGGCGGCAATCGTTATTCGGCACCACCATCACTCGTTTCTGCGAGCCAAGCCTTCATGCGTATATGGTGGTACACACACACCCACGCACGGCCACGTACTTCGCTCGCATTCATTTTTTAAGCTCGATTTCAGCCCGCGGCCGCGGGAATTATCATCGGCCATATCGTTTGGCGGCAAATCCTTCGTTGGTAATACGAGAGACTGATATTTTCTGCTTCCGCACGCTCGCTCGTCAATGTCGAGCCAGCTGACACGCGCGCGCATATAGATCAAACTTTTATTCACTGATTGCGGGACGCAATTTCGCCCTTGAGCTATTTTCGCGCAATCGGTAACGAGGATGTCTATCGGACGGCGAATCCACGCGTTGCTCCGAATTAGTACGATCGCTTTGCGTTTTATTATACGTATATCGTATACTTGAGACTATAGCCGTTTTATCTCTGCATCGTATTTTCTTTCTTTGGAATTCAAGGTACAATAACTCGATCTTCAGGTGAAGGCTTGTACCTGTTCGTATCTATGGAGTAGAAAGACATCTCGTGAAGAAAAGCATCTCCGGATTCTTGAAAGGATATAATATCATGTTACATGATAACGACGGCACAATAGGGCTTTGTTAAGGACTGCCGGATCCTTTTATTAAAGTCCTATTGATTTCGTGTGAGCCTTCGCGATCCGAGCCAACAGCTTGACCTATTTCGCCCGCACGCTCATTATTATTTTCTCGTGGAAATTCGAGCTTTTCTCTTTTACTGAAACGAACGGCGAGTGCGAAGCGCACAGGCATGGATTTCGTGCCAAGGGGGAATATAATCCGATCGACGGTATAACCGTCGTATAATGCGCAAACTTAGAATTGAGACGGTAGGGTTTATCGAGGCAACAAATCAGAATTTACGTATGCTATCATTTCGCAGAGCTCTCATTTTTATGAGAAAGAATGAAACGAAAATCCAGAGTTTCTTCATATATCTAATCTTTCGGCACATTATTGGACGTACGCGATAAATAAAACCTTTCGACACATTATTGGGCGTAATATCATTGGTTCGATGTATTATACGATCTCTTGCGAAAGGTTTGCATATTTATGCTATAATTGATTTTTTCGTAACGTAAGAATTACAGTTCTTTTTTTGCGGGAAGAATTTTTCGATCTTTTTTATTGAGCAAATTATCCAGGAATATATCCAGGAGTCTTTGGAGCAGCATTTTGCCTCTGGCAGCATTTATTAAACTCATTTTTATTTGAAAGTAGGATATTTCATAATAAATCCATGAGTTGTAACTGTTAGTATTATTCTCATTTTAATCAAGTCACTTTTAGGAATACAAATAACGATCGATACATATAGTTTTCTTTCAAATATAACGCAATTATCACGTTATGCACGTCAAGAAAGCGCCGGAAAGGTGAATTTTATGAAGAATGTTCAATAATAAAATCCGAGGAATTTGCATTATCAAGGGTGGCCTCTATAAGTCGAGCATGTTTATTCGGCGATCTCGTCTTCGCAGCGATGTCTCATCATACTCGTCCACAGAGATTCCCTTCCTCGTTAATTGGAACTTTACGATCGGCTTTGTACGTTCCACATTGCTTGATTGTCAGTACCTGATAAAGGCATCAGCGGGACGTTGAACCAGACTTCCCTTGCGAAGCGACAATACCCTGATCTGCTAATCCGCCGATCGCTTCGCCTTTTGTATGAGCAACAACGCGAGATCTATCAATTTTCGATAATAGGCAGTGTCGACGTTATTGCACAAAGCTGCTCAAAACCGAGCTACTGGACCAGATACGCAAGATAGCACGTATTTGTAGATAACGCGTGGTAAGGTGCATTTTGTAGATTCGCATCATTGTACCGCACAATACCTTTTCCCAACTAGGCATATATATTCTTGTATATACTTTGTATTAGTTAAGTGCAATCCGTTGTCTCTGGAGAAAATGGATCTCTCTGCGAACGAAGCATTAATTAATTTTGGTTGACAGAAGATGTATTCAAATTGGATCTCGTTTTGTCTACAACTTTTGTTCGTCTTTACAAATTGTACACAAGAAGCACGAATCTTGTAATGACATGCTGAATTAGATAACAGTAACATTTGTCTAGACAGTTTAATTAGGATTAAAGGATAAAATTGATGCTATTAAAAATCAATGTACTAGAATAAACAAAGGCGTTTCTTATTTCCGTATTATATTCTGTATAAAACGATGTATTACAATACTTTAATCACAATACGCTACTTTAAATTCAGCCAAATAGAACTTTTCATTGTTTTGCTATTATACGGCAAATTTTTATATAGTATAAGATATAATTTTCATAAAACTAGTTATGCAGATGAACGGTCACATGAGAATAAATACAACATACGGGTGAGCGTCTAATAAATGCTAAACTGGGGATCTCCTTTTACGTGGAAGATGAAAGTACTTTATCTTTATTTTTCTAGTCGGGTATCTTACTTTATCCACTATTCCTTCCGACATTGAAATTCAGAAAGGTAGTCTCAACTTTATTCGGTCGTAAAATAATACATTTTGGAACGGAGAGTATATAGGAAGTCTTGTAGAGGTTACAGAAAAATGTATTATAAAGGTCGTTTATTACGTCGATCAGCAAAAGAAGGAAACATTTTACGACAAACTGCAGAAGACTTTCAATACGTAATAAATTTTGCCTCAAGATAATTCTGTTTGTCTCGACTGTTGCGATCGTTTTGGTTGATTTTATTTTTATTGGAAACTTGGAGTCGATAAACGTTCTAATGGCAATTGGAATTTCATAAAATCTCGCGCGTAGTTATCGGCCTTAATGACTGTTAACGTTTATTCGTTGTTTAATCGGCAGGAAGTACAGCATAGGAAATCGAAACGTAAATAATAAAAAAAAAATGAGGAGGAAGGCGCGGCTCGCCGAGAGGAAGTTCGAAACCAATTCTGGCGCGGACTAAACTCGGTATCGGCGAGAACTTCCGGATCGATTCTGCGTGGAGAGCCCTTCTTTATACAATCCACGGTATTCTCTTTGCTTTTTCGCTCTCGACAAGTTAACGAGCGTAATGCAGTGCAGTTAATTTTTTTTCCATGGCACGAGAGGCTTGGGGGTGTGGGAAAAGTATACTCTGGGTGAAAATACGTTTCGAACATTCTCTTATTGGGGCAATTTTTAAATACTTCATAATTGCAAGGAAGATTACCAGCGATTTTTATACATTTATTATTGTTTTATGAATACGATAAATATTATGTAATGAATGGTATCTTTCTTCTCTTAGAATATGTTTAGTTTATTCATACAGAAAGAACGATTTCGTTAAAGTATCTAAAAATTTAGCTATATACAGAAAACTATTTTGTTGGATTTTCAAAATAAATAATATGCTTGAATTTCGTACAAAATTATTTTAACGGTCCAACACAATTACTTTCAGATCTGTATATATCTAGTGAATTTTTTAGATGTTTCAGCAAAATCGTTTTTTTTCCGTATATTATTATGAGTCACGAGTATCTGTGTAATGAAAAACCCTTGTTTTTTTATATTTTTTAAATTGCCAAGTTATTTTGCTCGGATCGTTTGAGATTGTAAATATTATCATCATTATTTGTTCGAAATCAGATTACATCGGAAAATATCTTGAAAAGCAACCACTCGAGGACGAATTGCGCGTTCGAGCGTAGCGAGGACCTGCCATTTCTGTAGCGATAAGCTGGATATATTTATATCCAGTTTGTTTCACTTTTTGACGCTTCGACGGTTAATCGAGACACATTTCGAGTTAATCGGGCGGCATCCCCGCTAAATCGTCTGAGTTGCCGACGCAAAGCCGATTTCGGCGGCTTGGAAGTTGCTCTCGCGCACGACTCGGCGAAGCAATCCCGTCGGGAACACGAGTTGATCGAAATCGATGGCGCGTGCGATTTGAGAACCGGCTGGGGTAGCGCGTGTAAATAAAGCGTCGAACGTTTACAATGTAGGAAGAGGGTTGGGCGAGAAAGGACGACACACGCGGCGGACGGGCCGACGTCGACGTCGGCGGACTCCGCCGCAGCCGCATGTCACTCGGTTTAACCGCATGTCAGTCGATATCATCGCACCGAGTGGAAATCTCTGCTATTGACAAGCACATGAATATCGTTAATAATAAATAATGCCCCACAGATCCGGTTCTCTCGTTCGCTATCAGCGTCTCTTTTCCTCTCTCAGTAGGACTGTCCTCGCGGTGTCGGTTCGATCGAGCAATCGCGAGAGAGAAAGAGAAAAAGAGGGGAGACCCGGTCGAAAAGCCACTGCTCTCTCGTCACAACGTTGACGAAGAATTGTTTTTTCAATGCCGTTTGAGTATTGTTGGGAATGTTGTGTATACGATTGCAATCCGCGCGATGTTATCACATTGATTTTCTTTATCCTCTCGTTGTTATCGTGCAACCGATTTTCATTATAAACTCACAGATCATTCGAGCGATACTGTAGCAACATTGCAAACGTTGCAGCAATCTTGCTGCAAATTCTATGACGTGGAAACGTAATATTTTTGTCCTTTATAGATATGATATACGCGCGTAGTGCGTAGTTTGACAGAGAAAGACGTGTATTATAAACAACGTTTGATTATTCCTGTAGCCGGTGGACTGGGAAAACTATTCAGGCGCATCCTCGAGCCACGTTGCCGAATGAAGAGCAAAGGGACGACTGATACCGTGAATGCGGGCGATACATTAATCACGCGCTATTGGAAGCACGAACGATAATCGGGATTTAATTGACACCCGGATACGTCTCGATTTAAAAATGCAATCATTGTTTTGATCGCGATCGTACTCGTTCGCATGGCGCTGAACGCGTCTGAGTAGGGAATACCACCTATCCTGTCCTATTCCGTCGGGTATACGGTGCTATAACGTAATTAACTTTTTGCGTAATACCGTACCGGTAATACGAAAGGAAATTGCGGGAATTAATTAAGACGATGCGCCGAGGACTGCGCGTTCCGGCTATCACCGACCGGCCGAGTGTGCGATATATATGCGCTCGCGGTATGCGCCTTAATCCAGTTCCGGAAAGGAGCGTTCATATAAAAGGAGCTGTTCGCGCAACGTACATGTCCCGAGGGCGGCGCGCCTAGAAGCCGATGAATATGCAGATGGGCCTTTCTTTCTCCTTCGATCTTCCTTCCTCCCTCCCGTCAGTCTCTCTTACGTTCGTTCCCTCTGGCTTTCATCTATGTCGACGGCACGGCGCGGCCAAATAAGTATACGGGAAACGAAAGGAGGAGAGAAGGAGAGAGGTTCGAGAAAAAATTCTTTGCATTTTTAACGCGTTCCATCGCCGAGCGCACGCGTGTCCACTTGGTGCAAATTTCAATCTATCGGGAAGAGAGGTGTCTTGTCCGTTCGACGATTTTTGAGCGTCACACAGTAATCCATACTATTATGTGCGCTGTTAAGGCGTATGCGTCGCTATGCCGGGAACCTGTTTCGTCTATGTTCCATGGCGAGGAAGTTCGCCCGCGGTACATACGCCTCAAGGGCTGTTCCGTTAAGATCCGATGAATATGTAGATTCCATTCGCCTGTGCTCGTCCGCTCACTTCTCCCTTCTCTCCCTTCGATTCTGATACGTTCTCGAAGGCGTAGGTCCGTCTCGACCGAAACTATCTTGTTACTGAGTTCGAATAATGCGAAACAGGGAAAACGCCAATGTAATTGCATTTTTTTTTTTTTTGCGTAGCGAGGATTAAATTTTAGCGTAGTAATATATTGTAGCAATCTAATTTAATGTTCTCATTGTGTGCAACGCGTAAAACATATATTAAACAAGGATAAACGATGCGTTATTTACATAATGCGTGAAACGGAGAATGCATCTGTATTCTCTAAAACTTTAGTATTATAAAAATCTCACTTTTTAGGATTGAAATTTGATTTTAAAGAATTTAGAAAATAAACTAACTCGAAAGTATAACATTAAAAGTTTATATTGTCAGTTTAATGGATGCTAATAAGCATATATTCTATTAAAACATTGCAAAGAATTTATTATGAAAAATATTATCTTAGAAAAAATGTATTTGCAAATTAAAAAACGCTAAAATCCGCTTCGATCGAAAATAGGATTCTTTACTCATTTAATTATTAAAAATTAATTCGGCTTACTTTATTCCACTAACTTATAGAACGTGTTAGATTAGAACCTTAATTAATTTATTCTTCTAGTCTAAATTTTACTTATAATTGTTTTAACAGTTATGACACTTATATAACATCTGAAAATAACTCACATGCACCGTCAACACCATTAAATGAATTGTTGTAATCAAATTTCATCGCGGGTATAGTTTCTATCATTCTGACGTATCTTATTTCCGCGCGTTACATATGTATACACGTTTTACATATTACATGTCATCTCCGACGGTGTCATGTGTACAGAGTGCTCCAGCAAAAAGCAGGAAACCCTGCAGTATAAAACTCGCGAAGAAAAGAGAGCCGCAGTCTCTCTTTCTCCCGTTCGCTCCCAAAATCGCACCGGAAGGAAAGAGCTTCTGCATTATGCAAAGTGACATATATCGCGGCGCGTGCCAGAAAGATGGAACGAAGCGCGCTCGTATTGTACTCGCAATGTGCATACTCGCGAAGGTTCATAGATCTCACCGTTGGTTTTCGCATACGCGAGATAGAACGGGACGTTTTCGCCGGTGAACCGTGACGGAGAGAAGAAGAAACGGGGATCTGGTACTTATGGAAAATAGATTCCGGTTGTGGGATGCACGTGTCCCATCGACGCGACGGTGAGGCGTCATCATTCCGACGCGGGGTAAATACGTCAGAGAGCGCGCAGCACCATTGTTGTATTAATGGAAAGGATTGCTTGTTCAACCGTGTAACGGGAAGTAGCGCTTCGACGGATCTAAATTGAAATTCGATTGTCTACCGCGCTCGTCCGTGTTTGCGCCGCCACCGACGCAATTGTCGGCTCGTAGACAGGGACAAAGACAGCACGACTTTCCGACGCTTCAAACGTTGCCTGGTGGTTCGTGTGAATTCGTAATGAATATCAGGACGCGAGAAGCGCGAATCTCTCTCTTTCTCTCTTGTGAGAGTGACTGGGGAAGCTCTAAATAGGGTTTCGAATGGGGACACTGAGAGGAAGATACATAGTTCATTCGCCGTGAAAGTTTCGACGTTTGCCGAAGGAAACAAGCGACGATACCTACGAAACTTATTTGTGTTTCTAATCCAACCAAGACAATTTAGTGAACATGATAGGTCTGTCTTTGTAGCTGAACCAGTATACACTTTACTTAAAATAAAATTGATACATTTGACGAAGGTTTGACTAAAGTGAGATTGAAAGTACAATCCAGTGATCGACAAAGAACAGATCTGTCTTAAAAAGGAAGATGTTAAAAAAAGACTCGATTTTTACACAAAAAAAAAAAGTATAAATAAAAGAAGTAGTGTTCTTTCTTTAAATTTTTACCTCTTAAATACGATGAAGTTATTACAAAGTTCGTGTTGTGAAATTCGAACAAGTATATCGCTATAGATCTGTTCTTTATTGCCGCACTCTCTGTATTGGTGCACATGGTGTGATAACAAATATACGTTTGTTTCAACTTATTGCACCAGTTATTGTATGCCAGTTTAGAGAGTGCAGGAATAAAAAAACAGATCTTATATTAGTAGTACTCAATTTTCGAGGTGTTTCTCAAAAACGCTACGAACTTCTCATCGTATTAAAATCTATAATAAACACTATTTCTTTCACTCACACCTTTTTAGACAGAAATCAGCTCTTTTTCAACATCTTCCTTTAAATTATTTTCTCGATACATTATTGTACACGTAATAGATATAGGTGAGTCAGTTTCACTTGTGTTATACGTCAGCGAGGAACGACACTTTGAAGTAGCGTTAAAAAAATACGATTATATATCCACATCCGCGCGTTTTCACCGAGATTAATGAAGAACGACATAGTGATGTACTTTGCGGACAAGTGTAGCGAATATTGGTAGAAAATCAATTCGAACTTTCTATACCGATCCCTTTGAAACAAGGCGCGCATAGGTCGTTATAAACAGCACGTCACGCGGCGCGCGCTCGTTACGCGAGTTTTTCGTCGCAGCGCAAATCCCGCCGGGGTTACGCTTCAAAAGGGGATCGACAGGGACGTGCTGCTGATGTCGGCGGCAGGGACCGCGCGGCTCGCAATTAGTTCGACATTCATATCGCGGCTGTATGCGTAGTCGATAATGCCCGGTCGGATCTAGATGTTTGCTTACGCGCCCACCGGTATAGACTTTCCCATGACATAAAGACAAAACCGGTGCACTCGCGGGGCGGCCTTGTCACGTTCAGATGTAAACCAGACTCCCGGGTGCACAGCAGTTTCTACCCTACTCTACCTATCCGGCGGAACAAGCGTCACGGCGGGAGGGGGAGGGACCGCGCGCCCGTCAGGAACACGAGCACCATGTTCCCGCTCTACACCTGGCTGTGTAATACACACCGTTGCGGTAGGTATATCCGCGTATGTATGTATACGGTACGTCGAGCGGGCGCACATGCGTGCATGAGTTAACGCTTCGCGTGCGTAACCGCGACGGTAAGTTGCCGCACACGGTGAATATATGTATATACTATATATACGCGGACACGACACTGCACAGTGGTAACTTTGCAGCCTGCGTATAGATGAATCCAAGGGGGCTGTCTTCTGTTCGTGTCGCGTCTGCCGTCACGAAATTCACCTGACGCTTATATACGCACCATTCAACGAAATGAACGCATTTATCCTGGGAGAGAAGCTCGCGGGATCACACGCTCCCATCGAATTTCATCACGCCGCTATTCAGAAATTAGAACTCGACGCGCTCCACCCAAACAACGTTCCTAGTCGTGTACGATCAATTGAGACATTGACACAGAGTGTGTGGTGTGTGTATCTACCTATAAATCGCCGCGAATAATTCTGGCGGTAGTAGTTTTTCCGTCTCGAGATTGCAAGATAGAAGAATGGTCTGTCATGTATATCTCCACTCTAACCCATGTTATTGCGTCGCGTGAGAAACGCACGGTTCCCTGTCGTGTGTCGCGCGGGATCGGGGTGCAAACTGTGTTTGCTCGGGAAGTCGGGCCAAATCCCAGTGTACACAGTGACAAAACGTACAACTTAGAGCTTAATATCGGAGGCGAGATGTATAAGGGGTCGATGTTAAGGGCAACGGACACGACGCGACGTGGTGGCGCGGCAGAGAATATCCGCCTTGACAACCCTATTAAATCATTCGCCCACCGGCAGCGAATTAGCATCCGTAAACAGTGTCTCACCCTCTCTCTTTCTCCGCCTGTATCATCTTGATATTTGTTAAACGTTATGAAATGAACGTACGTTTCTCTCATGCGTTCTTCTCCTCTTTGCTCTTTTTCACCATCCATTTACTCTCTCGAGTGCTTCCTATGACTCTCGAAAGAGAATCGATAATGGTCACGGACATGTTGGATATACAAAGATTGTTTGCCTCCTGGAAAAGCCAGAGGGCTCGTCGAGGTGTCGATATCCAGTGCGTATACGGTCGACTATATCATTGTTGTTACGCGCTCGAGTCAAATCGCGGCAAAAGAGAGACTCTCGATGAGCGCGAGCACTCGAAAGTCTCGTGACAGTTGTACGCTCAACGTAAATCTCTCTCGAGTATTTTTTACTCTGTTCAGCCAGGGGGATTATTCTGTGCACGCGTGAGGAGGCGCGTGACCCTCCTCGAGAGACCCCCCCGTCTCTCCTCTTTCATTATCCGTAGAAAGCAGTAGAAAGAAACCAGAAGGGCTCCCTTCGAATCTAAATCACCGCAGATGTGCTCCAAAATTAAACGAACTCGTCAAATCGGAAAAAATCGGACGCGTCCATTATGCGATTCCATCGATTATGCGGAGTATTCCGACGAAAATTAATTAATAATCGTGATTTAATCCAGTCTCACGGTAATGTGATTACAATCTTTTAAAGATTGTAATCGCAATGCGTAATTAAATTATACACCAACATCAATAAGAAACAATTTGGGACGCTTTTATGTGTTCCTTGATGATTAGAAGTCATTCTATATTAAACAGTTTTAATTTTCTAATAACACTAAAAAAATATATAATATATTTATATATCATAATTATTATTTTTGCGGATTTTTTGGTACTTTTGCTTTTTTAAGTAGTATCGAAATAATAACTTTTTTTCTAATCTATATTTTTACCATGTTTTCACTGTGACCATCTCGATTCGTATGAGGAACACGTTTATATTAGATTTTTTGCAGAGCTCACTGACTTTGATCTTTGAATATTCAAGCGTGCTTTGAGTTTAATCATAACTACAACTCGCATCGTGGGAAATAGCTACGTGTTATAACTGAAATATGTACTGTTACATTATTCGTTGATTATACAGACAAAGTTTCCGTAAATGGATTTAGGCTATTATAATAAACTCGATTATCTTAATAAATAGCAGAGTATTATATCTAACGTTTATATCTAACGAATTTAATATGAGAATGTAGATTTGTTAAAAAAAAATCGTCCATATTGGAGCATAGAAGTTTTTTTTATATTTGTACTTGTTACAATATTGTTTAGCATAATAAATATAGAGAAAATTTTAAAATTTTGCTGATTCCTTTTGTTGCTAAAGATGCTGAATACATTGATTTTTAAAACGTAAGTTACTGTGACGTTTCAAAATAAAAGATATTATCAGATCTTTTTTTGCTCTTTCACTTTTGCACTTTCTTTCGAGTAGTGAGAGATTTTTAGAGCTATGATGCTTTTTCAATCCCGTAGACTGAGGAAAAGGCGACAGGACACGTGGGATTTGGAGCTTTAAGGGGACTTTATGGTAAGCATCTTCGATTTTCCGTTAAGGTAACGGGATGCAGCTAGGTGTACGAGTCTGGCTTACAAACGGAGTCTATTTTGCGGATTTTCAAGGATAACCTGTACTTGATAACTTTCTCCCCAAAGACGTTAAGCTGTCCGGCGATGCGGATTCCAAATTTCTTTACACTGATATAAATTGTGTAAGAAGAAATAAATATACAGATACAATTACGTACTTGTAAAAGAAGGACTTATAAATGCATATTACCTGCTTATAAAAAAAGCAGAATGTAATTATCAGCATAAAATAAAACGCAAGGAATAGTTAGTCGTCATGAATTTAATAGAGTTTTAATAGAGTCATATAATATAGTGTTTCTTCGTAAGTTGGAAAGTAATTGAGTTGACAGTTTATTCTATTTCAGTAGGACGATCATATTGTTGTAAAATTTGACATTGCCGTTTCAAAGTTATAAAAATCTCATTTATGTCGTCGCAAGTTATATCGTCGTTTGTTGGCTATCGATCCATGCGATAACGGCGCATTTGAAATCCATTCAGTTTAGAAACCAGATCGAAGGAACGCGATTGTTGAATCAGAAAAAAGGGGAAAGTAGGAAATTCAAGGCGTCGAGAGCAAACACGAGCGCTGACATTGTGTAAACATGCTGTGACTACCCTCGTCCACGACGACGACGACGACAACGACGACGAATAAGAAAATGATGATGTTGGTGGAGACGTCGACCACTCCGCAGTTTTTCGAGAAACTGGATATTCTGCCTTCAGATAGGAATTAAATATTTTAGATTGTGCCATGTGACGGTATTCATTTTCTGAAATTAAAAGCTGTAATCTATAGATTCTAGCCTTCTTATATGTATATACTAGCACTAGTAGGAAATATTTCTTAGAAATCGAAGAAAGTTGTGCTTATATTGAAATTGTTTTATTGCATAATATTTATTAGGAAACTAATAATTTGTTCGAAAAATTAAATTGTACCATAAATCAATACATTATTGACTCCGATTTTTGCCATAACAATTGATTTGTAAATCGAATATATATATTATTTGACTTCGATTGTTTTTATAATTATTCATCAAAAATCATAGTTTGATATATTCTATTTTGTGTGATTTAAATGGAAAATTTTACAGATATAGTTTTATTTCTTTATGGACGTGAGAGTGTATATTGGTAACAGATATATGGTATATTTTCATTGTCCTAGATAATACGTCCTAGATCTGTTTTTTTTTTCTGTATTTGTCCGTATTTAAGTTAA
Source organism: Cyphomyrmex costatus (assembly GCF_001594065.2). Classification (NCBI taxonomy): domain Eukaryota; kingdom Metazoa; phylum Arthropoda; class Insecta; order Hymenoptera; family Formicidae; genus Cyphomyrmex; species Cyphomyrmex costatus. Next base: position 2,361,699 of record NW_017277125.1, on the reverse strand, counting down.
CAAGGGCACCTTAGCTATTTATTCGCTTGAACCTTTTAGTAGTGATTTAGGACATGGCAAAAATTAGACGAGGTCACTATTTATAAGCGCGGATTCTTTTTCGAGTTTAAGAGAATGAACATAAACGGAAAATGAAATTGCACGTGATATTTGGATTTTTATATTATACTTGAATTTTTAGAAGAAAAATCATTTTTTTATTAATATTATAAATTGGCCAGAGAAAGTAATTTCACCGTGGTGGCATGTAAAACGATTTATTGGCTATTTAAATAACCAATTTTTATAAATTTTTATTAAATTCTATAAATAGCTAATTATTAAAATTATTGGATATAAATTTTTCTAGATTTGAATACTGGCCAAGGTAATATTTTTGTAATAAATTGTTTACAGCTTCTTAAAATGCTGTATTAGCATCAATATTATTAAATTATTTGTCAATTTAATTTGTGATATCACCCTAATTTAGTGCATGATCGCGTTTAAGGTGAAAATAATTTTATAGATTACAGAAGTGGATATGTATGTAAATTCATATATTGAAATATTATTTAAGTACTAACAAAGCAAAGGAATCCAAGTATACCTTTCTGACTTTGATAAGCTTGCTTTTAATATTTGTTGTTTTGTAAAATAAGGGACACGTATTCTTTTATAAGTATGTTCCTTACAGCACTTTTTTAAGGAGTGAACTCCTCCTTTCAGGAAAAAAAGCTTTCTTTTTTTCTTTTAAAGCGAATATCTCGTTGAAATTATAAGAGATGAAAAAAATATTCGCAATAAAAATTGAATAGTTTAAAGAATACATAATAATTATATACATATAATTAGAAAATATTTTTTAATTTTTATTTCTGAAAAATAAAAATTTTTTTAAATTAATGTTATGAAGTACTTAAGTATTATTAAACTTTTTTTTAACATTTTTTATATCTCTTCGACGATATTTGCTTCGAAAGAAAGAAACTAATTTTTTTTAAACAGTGTTTTATTCCTTAAACGTACGACAGGATACGTATAGAAAAATCGTGTTTTTTATTTTCGTCTACATATTAACGTATTAAAAACTTATCAAAATCAGAGAGAGAGAGATATTTGCATCTCTTCCCTTGTAAGATCGATAAGATTTTCGTTACTCTTTGAGTATTCACGTTACAGTTTTAAGACACTTTGTATATAAATTTTTATTTCTCTTATCTTTATCTTTGATATACATATTATTCTTTAAGATATGTTAAAGCTAAAGTGTGTTTCTTAATCAGACCTTTTTGATACTTTCACACGAAACGTAAAGACGTCTAACTATAATGCAACTCGACAATGTTATCATCAATCTCTGTTCAAGATATCTCTTGAGGTACAAGATTGCACTCGCGGTACAAATTAGTTAGTGTTGGCCGTTCCCTAAGTAAATCGGTACTCGCGCGCGCGCGAAATTGACGTTAGCCGTTCGTGGAGAGAGATATAAGTGGCTTCCCTCTTTACGTCTTACCTTCAAGGATAGAGTGGTGAGTACACGTCGCGGAGGAGGCTCGCAGAGAACACGGGAGTAAGTAACGTACCAATGCCGCTTGCCTCCGGAGTACGTAAATCTCCGTGCTGGAACCGGAACTCGCTTAGCGGCAGATTTAGTACGAGGCGTCGACTCCGCCTAGAAACCGCGGAGGTTTGAGTTAAATGGTTTATGCAAGACCGAACGAAGCGGTAATGAAGTTCTCCCGCCGTGTACAAGGATAATCTACGGGACCCTCGATTTATCGTCCGTTTATAATACGTTTACGTTACCGCGTGTATTCCTCGTGGCTTTTAAGTGGCCGATGCGCGCATTCCGCCGATTCTGCTATCTGTGAGACGATACCATCGTTTTGCACGAACATGGAAATCCTTTTCAGACTGGATGGATATTCCGTTGTATCGCAATTACATAGAATGTTCTAGAATAGAATTTTACTTCACTCTCTCTCTCTCTCTCTCTTTAGCATATTTATACAAGCCAAGAAGGTGAAGAAGGGAACTTGGTTTACAATTTTTTTCTTAACTCTCATTCATCCAGCCATACCATTTCGCTCGCTTCTCGTTTATCTATGCTTCCTATTTCCTACATAGAATGTTCTACATCAAGACCGTGAAGAAGAGAAATGACTTTAGAAGTCGTTTCATAATTAAATCAATTTACTTACAAATCATACCTATCTGAAATAACTTTCTAAAATTTTGTATCTCTCTCTCTGAATAAAATTAATATATTTGCAGCATTTATATACATATAAAATATATAGATGTTACAAACAGATTAAAGTAGATAAAATTCGAAATATACAATACGTCTCGCGTATACTTCCGTATACCTACCTACGTGAATGATGCACGTGCGAGGTAAAATTTAAACGCATGATCTATGCGAATATGGAAACTTCATTGAAGCTTGTTGGCTAAACTTTGATATACTGTGGTAATGTATTTGGTGAATTGGATAAGCCAGGTTGTGCTGAGAGCTCTATCGTAGCAAGGGCGGCGGAAACGGAAGGTATTACGCGGGGGCAATCAACGTTGGGGAGCCGATTACTATCTAACGCAGGGATTAGTCCTAAATTTTGACATCAAATGTAATTGCACCGCGGATAAGCGATAAAGTTCGGTCGAATACTGAATCTCGACGTCTCTATACATCCCCGAGAAATCCCGACTTTACTGTAGAAAGGTTTCATTGAAATAAATTAAGGGGAAATTATACGTAAATGGTTCTCATTCGTGAGAGTTTCCGTTTTTCGATAACAAGTTTTTTCTCACGTTGACAAGAAAATGTTGCCGACAAATATATCGACAGTTCTGTCTCGTCAGCGGAGATTAATATACTCCCGCGGCAAAACGTGTGAAACATGGAGCGTACCTCGATATACGATAAACGAATCGTCGACACGTGCTGGCAATAAGAGGAAATGAAATTGTCGTCAAGATCGTTTTCCACTCGTCCTCGTGGATCGTTCGCGCACCCTTTGGAAAAAGAGGATCGTGAAAGTGTGCCATCCCCTTATGCGGAAGACGTGGTTGCACGTGCCCCCGCTTAAACGAAGAGACGGAGGACGTTCGGTAAAGGCGAAAGAAATAAAGCAACACGGTGCGAGATGAGAGAGAGAGAGAGAGAGAAGGAAAACCGGAGGACCCGTCGTGAGAAAAGCGAGAGGGGAAAAATGGTGGTAACGCGGCCTTCCATTTGTAACCAATGTTTGCTTTGCCGCTCCGCTCGTTGAAAGCTTTTACACCGCGCCGCGCCGGTCGCTCGAAAAGCTACTTGGTACCTGCCAACATCTATACGATAATTCAACTCGCATCTCCGCTAATTACCCGTCAGAGAACGTTAATGCGGCTATTGATCCTCTTTCATGTCGTGCGCTTTTGCATCTCGTTTTTTAAACACGAGCGTGATGCGCGAGTATCCATTTCATGCTTTGCATCGTTCTCAATGAGTAAATGCTGCATCGGAACATCGATACAAGTATATGATTGTACGAGGTACAACGAAATTTTCATTAAATATATTATTTCGTGATACATTGATGCCAATTATCTGTTAATTAACCGTTTCTTGTTACTTTTTCTTGAATGTAAATATTTACATAGATATATCAACATAGGTATAACCTATATATGTGAATGCTGAAAATATTAGGTATTTGATTTAATAAAATTTATAATTTCGTCGGTATTTTATTGGGTAAAAGTTTGTAGTGCTATTTTATTCGTATCATGTCAAGGGGTGCGTTCGTTTTTCAAGCTTACGCTGTAAGCATCATTTTATCCTTGTTGTCTATCAAATATCAAACAAGGATAAATAATGCTTACAAGCGCTATATGTATAAAAGCTAACACTCCCACGGGTTTAAAAAAAAAGTTTGACAATTATATTGATCTGATAGAGTAAAGTTTCAGCTTTAAGAATCTGTTTTTTAAATTACGGTAAGATTTTTAACGGTGTCGTGAACAATCAAAATTGAAAACAAATTTAAGGCGGATAAGTCAGTAATAAAAAATCGTAGAAATATTTTCAAAAAATGGAGGGAAAGCTTTAAGCTTTCTCAACGCTAATTTTCTCAAAATTTGTTTACACGTGATAAGTCATCTCACAAAGTGAGAAGATTTCTCAATTTGCCCAACTTGTATAGGTTTTCTATTACAGAAACTCCAAAGACATAGTGACTTTTATAAACAATAGAGATTTTAAGTTTCAAATTTTTCGTATAATTTTTGCATAAATTTTGAAGTTTGTAGCATTAAGAACTTTTGTTCTAATCTAATATTATTACTGTTTAGGTTTCAATTCTAAAATTGTTAACGGTATAAAAATTATGTAATTACGTTATCCGTATCTTTTGGGCGTTTGAGGATGTTTTTCAAAGCGTTCTGAAAGAAGCCTAGCTATCTTCTCGGGTCATCGGAATCATTTAAGCACTTGAGACTATAATTTTCTCATAAAGAAAAACTCGCTCGGAGTTATGCTCTATAAAAAAGACATTACGAGAAGAAACGAGAGGAGGAGTCATGCTGTTAATCAACGGTTAATGTGGCGTCGACAAAACCCAGGGTTTTAATTAAAATCGCTCGACACACGCGTGCTTTCCTATACGTCGTTAAAATCGTGAGAATGAAAATCGAAGTTGCCGTATGTGCGGTCTCGTTAGTCAGTATAAATGTACACTGTTAGAAATTTCCGTTGTAAAATCACAACAAAAATTCGCAAATACTGCGAAATCGCAGCAAAACGTTACATGATTTGTATAAATTTACTGCATATTTCTATTGTAGGGCTATTGTATAGATTTACAAATATTTCGAACAGTGTGTACTATAAAGTATCGAAAATTGTAAAGAAGATTTATCGCCTGGATAGAGACACATGTGTGCCAACAAAAGGAACAGACTGTTACGTCGCTCGATAAAAATCTCTTCTCTTTTAAAAGATAGACTTTTTAAAAAGATATTGTTTAAGCTGACGTTTTAATTCGATTTATATGATGTATCTATTTCGTATTATGGTAGAAACGTTATATTGCTTAATTATAATGATAATATGATTGTAATTATATTATTAAAATATTGTTACAATAATTCGGACGCTTCACGTCGGATACATCATTATTATATTATACAATATCGTGTGATTGTCGTGGGCATGTAAAACAATTGCATTGTGTTACACAAATGAAAATTGTAATGAAATACATTACTATTATAGACATATTATTGGCGTAATAGCGATGTGTCCATTTGGTGATTAAAACGTTGACAGCTGCTCATCATAGCTGTACAGAAAATTTTGCTGGAATCAGAATGAATCGAGAAGGCGGAAATTGCAAAATTTTTTACTTCAGGCATGCATATATTTATCAAAAGAGTTTAAAAGGGTTTAAAAATGGGGTAGGTAATGCAGGTAATCGATCTATAAGTTCTCGTTGTCGTATCTCGATGATCGATCAGTGATATTCTAGTTTCGCGTTAGCGATCGTTCACAGCCGATGGCAACAGCTTTACCATTCATAGTCTCAATGCGTCGCCATCCCCGTCGTCGTTTCTCGATAGCCTTTGAATGTCGACGGCAACGACAACGACGACGTCGTCGCGACACAGTCCGTGGAGGGTCATGACGGGTCTCCACGGATCGATGGATCGAGTGAGATCCAAGCAATCCCTCTTTGCCCACCATTTACCATTCCACCCCGTTGCTCTCGGTCTCTTCTAGTGGTTCTCGTCACCTGAGTAAATTTGGGAAACGCCAGTATTAAGGACTCTCCGTGGTACAGGAATTTCTACTCGTCGGTTCTACGCCATCTAGATAGACATAGTCACCTTCGCGTAGAGCTGACGGACCAGAGACTCGCACGAGTCTCTCTGGTAATGGAAATGGGAATTCGTGGTAACGGAGCGAGTCAGTTCGTCTCAAAGTGAAGCTTGAATGCTAAATAAACAGCGGCGGTACGTTTTCATAGGAGTCTCGTAAACATATCGATGATTGATTAGGAAAATCAGAATGTGATCGTCTTACGGTTTACGTCGCTTTTCTGTGTAGGAAATTCGTTTGTTTCATCATAATCTTCGCTTTATTCGATATGTGAAGATAAGAATATATTTTTTATTTATTTTTGTTTAACCGCGAAATGTTCTTAAGTCGATTAACATTTAGTTGGTACGGTTACAAGGATGTAATCGTACCTAATGACTTGCCTGAGCTTTGCGATTTAAAAAATTTTTCTGAGTTTAAAATAGATTATTGTAAAATATTTAGCGAGTGAGTGAATTAGAATCCATAGTCTGTCGTTGTTTAAATAAATAGGTTACTAACATTATGATTAAAATAACATTTATATTAAAGTATATATATAGCGGCAATTTCAATTATTTACTTTTAGATTATTAATTAAGATTATTATTAAACCCGATAAAATTTTTTTACACTAAAAATCGTGTATTTTGGTAGTCAGTAAATAAACATAAAAAATTCAAATTAAATATTGTTAAGACATCGTAATATTTCATTTTACTGAACATCTTTTTCGTGGAAAACACAGAGTAATAGAGATGGAAACGCTGGAAAACGTCATGCCAACGCAACGTTCCGTGTGTCGTCTTTCGACGGGAAACACTCGTCGTTTTCAGCCAGCCGAGAATACGACACCGTGAATATCTTTCGCCGAGAAAGTGTGAATTCTTTATCTCTGAGATGCAGAGGCTTGACAGTTTGCCAATGTCAGAGAGATAAGAAAAAAAAAAAGGGAAAGACGGCAAACGAAGGCGTCGGACCAGTCTTCAGATATCAAATGTTCTTTTTTTACTTTTATTCTCGCAGAAGGCAAAACGCCAAACTATCTCGACTCGGTGTACGCTAAAATATATTTTCACGCTTGCGAAGAAAAGCATGAATTTCGTTAACAGGATTTACCGAGCCCGATACCATCCATGTCCTGTTCAAACAATTCTTTCTCTACGGGGCACAAGTGCTGTTCGTCAAAAGTAAATATTCGCTTATCGATAGACGGCTTTCATGACCGGGAGAGGTTTTATCGCCGGCGGACTCGGACGTGTCGGCTTCTCCCCGTGTTCAGTGTATTTAACGGGCCGTCAGCTCGTCCAGATTTGCGTCGGTCTTCGTTCCCGCGCGCGCGGCGAAAACTACCGTCTCTTATGGAAAGGATAAGAGAGAGAACCCTGGCTTTACGAGCAGTTTGCGCGTTTGTCTCTTTATACGTTCGACTCGAGCGAAGAGCCGACGCGTTATAACGCGCGTTTCCGGTTACGAGTGTGTCGCAGTCTCGATCGTATCTCGCACCTGATTACGCGGAAGAGTCGCTGTACCTCCGCGATGTGACGTCGAATAGGGAAAGGGAACGAGGACGTCGTCACGGTGAGGTCAGGATTGCGGCTTAACGCCGTCAGTCGTGTATATGTATGTATATACCGGGCATAACATTCACCATGACGACGCTGGTTCGTCGTTCTTTATTAAAGGTCGGCGCGCGACGCAGCTTTGAAACGTGATCAAACGCTGTGTGACTCTATAGCGAAAACGGTCGAGGCGTCTTGATGGATGATGAAGATCAACGAAGCTTAGAAAGAAGAGAGAGCGAGCTCTCACAGCGTCGACACCGCGCCGGCCGTGGACGTGCTTAATCGTGGTAGGAATCTGCGTGATAGCGATGGTAGGAAATACAATGAGAACAGTGGATAATTGATATCTTGTGAGCGAGCTCTCACAGCGTCGACACCGCGCCGGCCGTGGACGTGCTTAATCGTGGTAGGAATCTTTGCGTGATAGCGATGGTAGGAAATACAATGAGAACAGTGGATAATTGATATCTTAGCTGCTTAATTAGAACGTTCGTAATTAACAGGATAATTTAGAATGTAACGTTCCGAATTGGTAATTGTTACTGCTACTGATATTGACATTGACAAACAGAAGTTCTCGTTTCGCGCGCACGGATACATTTACCGATTATCCGATTAAAGGATTTCACAATCTATTATATATCGCTTTATGATACAATATACAATATTCCTTTCATTTTATATAATAAAATATATATATGTAAATATATACACAGATTAAATGTTGCGAATAAATCCGTGACGACTTTATAAAATATTTTGTTCCGACCAATAAAAATTAGGATAAGAAAAAGAAGGCCCGCACGATTTTCATAATGCCAAGACTGAATTATCGGGACGTAAAGGATATTAATCAAGTAGGTATTATTAATGAGAAATTGAGTCAGTACACCGATAATACAAGATTGTCCGACACGCATAATATTAACAACTCGGTACTAAAAAGTTTTTGCGTAATATAAGGTTATTTTTTATTTTGAAATGCAACTCCGTGTAGAAATGCATTTAATTAATCTCAAACAGATAAGAGAATACAAAGAGATTATTAGAAGACGTGTGTACGCGATATCATAAGTACATTACATGGATAAAGTACAAAAAAGTATTCGTTAACGAAGGATCAAACATTTTTATGAAGATTTATTATTATAAAACAACTAAAAAAGAAATAGATATTTGTAAAATTATGTATTAATATTAAAAATCTTAATATTAATAATTTATTGAGAGAGAGAAAAAATCGTTGTCTATTTTTATTAAATAGTAAGATCTTACTTAAAAATTTATTATTCTATCTTATAAGTTTATATTATACGTCACAATAGAACTGAGAAAGAGAAGAAGAAAAACCTAGTTAATATTTTTCAAAAATTTAATTAATGTGGTGATAATTTAGAAAACCCACTAGCAGTCAATTTCGCTAAGAAAAACAAGTATCAGTGTTGTCTGTAATTTATACCCGTTTTTAATCAGCCTAGTTATTCAATTAAACGAATTAGAATTTCTCGCAGCGGTTCTTGATTTTATGGAGCGCGGCGCGTTCGTGAGAATTAATCCGGTTTCTGCGAGCATTAAAGAGACAATTTGAGGAGCGTATTAAAAAGGGCGTTTTTACGAGCTTGTATTTTTACGAGCAGGTGAAAAAGAGCAGTCTAAAAGTGTATTTTTCCAAGCGCGACATAAAATATGAAATATACGGCGTGCAAAAAGGTAGCAGACTCCCATGGAACGATTGAGCCATTCGAATGCACCAGGCTTCAGCGCGCCCTTAATTAACCCTTTTATAAATATCCTTACAGGGCATCCCTAATTTCACTTCGCTATGCCGCAATGATGGGAAGCAGTTTCGCCATCTCGTTTGCCTTCTGGCCTTGGCTCCCTGCTCGTCTCGAGCAAATATAGCACGAGCCGCGGGAAGCCGACTCGTGTTAATTATCCATGCCACGATGCTTTCTCTCCTTTCCTCTCTTGTGCTTTGTCCGTCTTCGGGCTTGTTCTCGATACGTTGTACACAAGTTACCAGTATGGAGGGTAAAGACCGAGAAGACGGACGGAGAAGGGGGGAGTGGGGACAGGTTGCGCGATATACAAAATAACAGGAATGCGAAACGACTTCGTATTTCGGCGCAACCAACAAACTGGGAAACAATCTGCCGCAACGAGATCCACTGAAAGAAAACATTCTGGATGTCTTTCTTTAATTGCGGGACGTAGCGCGTAATCAAGTAAAAGAATTGGGAACTTTATAAAGTTTACGTTATGAGAGAAATGAGAACTTTATACAGTAATACGGTCGAAGAGTTACCAAAGTTCTGTTTGCTGTATATAATTTGCGGTGACAGTTTATAAATTCTTTCTGTCTTGTTGAAATAAATTCCATCTGAATACAATTATTATTTCATCATTAATCATTACTGCAAGGAATGACCATTACAAATGCAAGATGATGTTAATACACTCTTCTTCATTAATCATGTCATATCAGATGTAATTAAAATAATTTTTCTTTTAATAATAAGAAAGCAAGAAATATCACAGTATTTCAATATTTATAATATTTTGTGAAATCAATTTTCATAATTCTGGCGAATATTCTTGTGAATCAATTCAAGCTGTGATAATATCTTGTATAATTGATGAAAAACGAGCTTGTTAGCAGATACAGCGATAACGATCCTTGGATAGCGAATATCACGATACAGCGGTGTCGTTTTTCATGACCATAATTATCGCCCTTGACCTTGCTACCGGAATTACACGGTGAGATCTGGCTTCCGTGTAACCAGGCGGGTAGTTCTGTATGTCAGCCCCGAGCGAGTAATGTGGATTATCCACAACGATCGATCAGTCCTCTAATAGCTTGCTCAGGGGTAGGGGCGGTGAGATAATGCAAAATTGATGAGTCCCTCCGAGTGTTTGTAATCCCGAGAAATATATTGAAATTGCCGACGATCCGGTACCGACGGTTGAAAATGATTCGTCGGTCGCCGCAATAATTCTAGATGATTTGCCTCGGATATTAGCGCGAGGAGGAAGTTTACGATCTCCTCTCTCGTGAATTACCAATTCGCCGGCGGTATTTGATGTCGTCGCGTCGACCCGAATTAACGATTGCAATTTCGTAGACCCACAGATCGTCATTGTCGGCATGAGTCGTGATTTCGCCTTTCACTCGCGTCGCTCGGATTCGTGTGTAATTAGGCAACTTTTTAGCGATTGTGAGTACTCGCGGAAACCTGTTTGTATCTCGGCGAAATGTCGGCGTCGATTCCTCGGTTTGTCGGACCGTATACGAGCCACTGATATTTTCCAAGCGATATAAAGTACGAAGTGTATACGGTATATGCACGTAAGTGTCCATAGTCGGCGAGTAGCATTTCTGATTACAGAGTTCTGACGTATATTAACTTACTATAGTGTTTGCGGCCGGTTTTGTCCCTTATGTGATTTCGATTCGATTGTATGTGCACTTTGCGCACCTTCTGAAATGTGGAATTGTTATGACAGAAAATGGTCTATTATGCGTATTCATATACAAATGATATTTGATCATGAAGATAGTATGTTACTATGTTGCCTCTCGAAAATATAAGACGAAGATTACATTACTAGAATACTAATCCTCTTTGATGTGATACTGCAGTGAAACCACTAGGGAACTTCCTTGGAACAAGATTTGGCTTTGTAATGGCAGAGCCTATCCGCGTGAGTGGTTCGTGCCGAAGCACCTTCATAAAGGTGCGCGTCGAATCCCCTTGGATTCACGTGTCTGTCTGGGAATTCGCTCGATGTTAACCAGTCGGTGCATATTAATTCCGAGGGATGGAATATCTCGATCTTTGAAGAAGCCAGAAAGGGAGAGGGCTGGCAGAGAGAGAGAAGCACACGAATATAGCTGAACTGACGATAGACGCGGATTCCTCTTCCTTTAAGGTACCTCACCAACGATCCTGGGATTTCTTCGTTCGTGAGAATTCTTAAGATCAGTCAGGAAGAGAGAGGATTTTCGTGAAAGAAGCGGAGACGGATGTACGAGAAGGAAGGAGTTAACGATTATCGAGCTCTTAGCGTTCTTCATTTCGGCTACTACTACCATCCACTCGTTTTTCCGCACTCTCTGTTTTAAAAGCAAAACGTGATTTAAACGCAGAGTACGTACTGTATTAGGAAAAGTATCATGCACTAAAATTCGAGATATTGGAATGCGAATCACGTGTATACTCAGCAGAAACACATGAGTGTATTGCACATTGCGCAGACATATGCGATTATCTGCATTTTATGTTCATACACACCTACATGCGTTTATATACACGGTGCAGCAGTGGGCCATGCGGTATGCGACTATGAGAAGTCGGGGCTGTAATTTGATTTCGTTAATGACATCCCGTCGCTGCGGAGCAATGTCGTAATTTTTAATGAGCCTTGTAGTCGCTTAGGGAGCCAAGTATTATTAATGTAGCCGAAGTGAAAGTTCCGATGATACGATTCGGCGGATGCGGGGCCGATTGCGCCATCAATTAAAATCGCCTGCATCGAGCACGATTACACGCATTGATCCAGATCTAACAATATCTTGCGTTCTGTCATTATTTGGATATTAATTGACTTCGAACTCCTTTGAGTTGACCGGCGGGGATTGAACGTTGGAAGAAATTTCGTACATGCGATTTTCAGATATCAAAGTTGGGACAGCGATTAATGTTAAATATTCGGCAGATGTCGCTTAAGTTATTAATCTGTTCCTTACGCGTGACAGACGTGATCGCGGAATCTACTGTAATATGACACGTGACACGGATAAGGAGACATAAAGATATAGGGACTAAAATACTTGTACTTAAATTATGTGGACGCAAGGATTTAATTAAAACGGAATTTAAACAGGATTAAGAATATATTATTTATACAAGATATCGTGTCACTGTCAGTAAATTTCTAATATAATATAACGTGGACGTAAAATGGATATGAATGACTTCTTCATGCGGGTAGCTGTAACTAAAGACTGAAATTAAGTTGAAATTAACATTGTAAAGTATATTATAATTATTAGGTAATGAGCAAAGAAGTTTTTTCCATTCAAAAGATATTTTTATAAAATGTTAAAAAAATCGGAAAAATTGATCCTTTTTGTAACATTTTTATTTATTACAATTTTTCAAATTTATCTTTACATGTTGGAATAATTAGTTTACGTCACCGACGCAAAGTTTCAGGATATCCTGTTAAGGATATTAAGTGCTTGGCAAACTCAAAACAGTTTTAAGAACAATTTTGTTCAGTAATGCTAGAAGCTTCGGTGTGCTAGAGGCACTTTTCCAATGGATGGTGCGCATTCACGAGCTACTGAAGCTTCGTTTGTATGTAATTGTACCTACGCCCAATACACACGTGTGTGTGTGTGTGTGTAAAATAAGTTATACTTCTCTTCTCTTCGGCGTACGTGGAAACTTGGCGAGGTTTTGCTGCGTTACATTCACTACGTCTTATTTATTGCCTCTCGTCTCTTCCGTACCGGAGGTGGAGAGGACATCGGAGTAGAGGGCCCCCACTCATCCACCTTGCACTTTCATAAGCCTGGACTCGTCTCTCTCGTGCATACGTAATCAACCGCCGGAAAGAAGCTGCTATACCGAGATAAAGTCACAGCTACAACAGCACGAGAGAAAGAGGAGGAAGAAGTATAGAAGAAGAACGAGAAAATGAAGGAGAAGACGAAGAAGTAAGAGGAGGAGGAAGAAGGAGATGGAGTAGAATGAGACAGCGAGAAGAAGAAAGATGTAGACACGAGCAAGGAGAAGAAAAAGAAGAAGGAGGATGTGATGAGGAGGAAGAGACGGAGACAGAGGGAGACCGAGCTTAGTCAAATGCACGCTCCAGGGGCTCTGCATAACTTGTCGACTGCAGTCCTTCACTCTTTTGTTTCGCCTACTTGCTCGATCCCGCTCCGACCCTTGTTTCTACTTCATCCTCTTCATCGTCGCTCTCCCTCGGTGACATCGTCTTTAATATGATTGGAGTAGTGCGCCTCGGGAATATTGAACCCTACTTAAGGAAACCGCTTTCGAACCGAAGATCGCGGGTTTCGATTCACTCGCCTCCACTCTGCAACTACAGTGTTGTATTAAGAAAAATTAAGACTAGTAATTTCTATCGAAGAGTCGCGGTAGAAATTTAGTGTACCTATACGTTTAATCGAGATGATTTTATAAAATATTTGCATATCGTCTCTAAAACTGAATGTATTATAATAGTTTAGTTAGACAATAGTTTTCTGGTGGTGGAGTCTGAGGAATTAACGGATAGTCGTTACGTATAGTTGAAAAAGAGGTAAGGATGATAAGATGGACACATTTGATTATTTTTATTAAATAAAGAATTACGAGTAATTACGAGGGTTTACAATAATGTTATACACAGCGTTAATGTTGCATTGCGCTTGAAGAAACTTTGCGAGATCAGTAGACTGTAATCATGCTTATTTTACGCGGTGTGTGAAACTCTCGGAATATAAAATAAACGTGACCTCGGTGTTGCAAGCACTCGCTAGATTGAATGTAGCTTGCAAGTACGAATCAAACGAATTTAGTCGGGAACTTTTTTTGCGGTCAAATAGTCGCGCGGCGAGATGAGTGGCAAGAGAGATTGGCTGAGAGGCTTCGGATTAAATCGGATTTTAAATATACGGCGCTAAAAGCGCGCCCGCAGGTAATGAACGAGAGACAGAGAAAGAGAGAAAGGGAAGAATCACGAGAGAGAGACAGAGGAGTGGGCTCGAAATTACATTATGCATGCGGCGCCAAGTACACTCGGTAATTACTCGTATTAATAGAATCAATCTCTCGTCGCACATGCTGGGATGACGTTTATTAGCGACACGTGTTCACCGTGGAGGAGGCTTTATGTAGTGTTATCTGGTGCTCGGTAGTGGATGGATACGCCGAGCGTGATAACCGCGACGCATTCACTCGTGATGTTTATCGAGAGGCAACGGCGACGTCGCGACGGCGACGATGGTCGCGGCGAATTTTTACACGCCCGATGCATCTGCTTAATCGAAACAACGGATTTTTAATGGGGAACTCAAGAGTATCGGGCTGTATAAGCGCGCGGATGAGTCCGGGCGTTACTCCACCACCAGAAAATTTATTTTCGAATTTGCGACGTATAAACATGCGAATTCATTATGCTTTGAAATCAGGCAAAATGATTCATCGAGGCAGCCATTGAAAGCCGTGAACACTCTGACGAGCACGTTTCCGACATGAAAAGGTTGTTGGCGTTATTGACAGAAGTATTAAAACCGGAAACAATGCGGATTCCTGTTTTTCGCGCCTGTATACAGCACTCCTGCTCGTTTTCGCGAAGGGATATTCAAACAAATCCGGTGGCATAAGCTATAATTAATTAAATTCAAATAAACGGGGTAATCGGCGCGACAGATTATACATTCGGGAGTAGGATTACACGTGTCTCAATATTCACTATATCCGAGAATTTACACACGTAATTATTTCACGAGAGTAATGCATTAACGCGTGTCCGTTGCATGTAATATAATTGCCAACTAAAAATTGAAAAATGAAAAGTATAAATTGCTATTGAATCTTGTACATATTATACAGATTAAAACATACATTAAAGTTTTAAAAGCAGAAAATTACATTTGTTAAAACCGTGAAAATTGTAAAAGATTCTTTAGAAAAATTATCGAGTTAATTTCAAAATATAAGATTATATTGTATGGACAGATTTCAGGTTTTCTCAAATAGTTGGATTAGAGAGATTTGGAATATCAACTCTTTTATTGATTCTTTAGTTTATCTGACATTTCAGAACTTTCGTTCCTACTCGAAATAATAAAAAAGTAAAACTTATGGTAGAACTTTAAAAGGAAAGTGTAAAGTGCTATCGAAATCTCAATATTTAGGGAAACATTCCATTACATGAATCGCCGAACATAAATTATAAGGAACATCGCATATATTTTCATTATTCAGATACGATACCAGAATCTTTTCCAGTAAAACGTCTCCTCAGAAAATAATTACAATATTATAATAAAGGAGAAATATACGAATATAATACGCATAAATTTTAAGCTTTCGGCACATATTTTAACAATATTAAAAGCAATAATAAATTGTGAGCCTTTGCGTGATAAAGAAACATACTTTACAGGATGCACTGCCAAAATTTACGATTAATAAACGTACATTTGTTTTTTCATTATAGTGTAGAAGACTGTGGATAAGATCTTCACTTTCCTGCCGAATAATTCGGTTGGCGGCCGGAACCGGGTTCATCATCGGACTTTCATCGGATTCCGTTGTAGCAGCGGCAATTTCGGCACCGTTTGATTGTCATGTCGGTAAGTTCTTATATCCAAGTTACCACGTTAAACTGTCGGATGTATGCGCTACCGTGTAGGTACATACGCCGTCCGGCTCTTGGTCCAGTTTTACTGTCGTTCACTTTATCGGCGAGAAATCAGAACGCGTTGTAGGGTATCGTGCAGGACCACAGCGATCGGCGATCAGCGCGTCGATAACGACGTCGTTATGCCCGCGTCTGATATACATATACGTGCCATACAAGTCGATAAACGCGGCTAGACTTGTCGGTCGGCGCCGTCGAAACGATTCATCCTTGTTAATTGTTAATTATCATGTCCGTGAGATGAGTCGGTACGTATGCCATCGTGTGATGCCGAGTTTTAAGGCTGTCGCTGTTATACGCGCATCCGTTAGCTGTGTCGGCGAGCGACAGGAATTCGGCTTCGGCTTTAACGTCCCAAATTCATGTAGAGCTTCGGAGTGTTCGGTATTTCAGTACAGGGTGGCCCCAGGAGGAAAAATCAATATTCTGGGAGGTAATAGTGTCGGGCGTTTTAAGCAAAAATATTTATACGAACATGTGTTCTATTTATTCTGAATGTTTGAACAGTGAAATTTTTGAAAGTTTATTATAAACTTCACAAAAAGGTGTGTAACTTGAATGAATTTTATTAGAAAAAGTACGTATATTTTTCTAACAGTAATTGTGTATGTTCGATTTCGTAAATCATTTGGAATATGTTTATATGAATATTTTTGCCTAACATGACTGATGCCATCACCTCAAAGAATATTGACCTTTCTTCGTTAACACTCTGTACACTTTCTGGCGCGTATGTAAACGTGACGATATAAACATTGAATAAAAAGAATTTTTGCAAGTTTTTAAGATGATTAGGTATGTAGATTAGGTAGATAGATAACAATACTTTATTAATATTGTTATTCAATACGGAATAACCTAATTTGAGATATTAATATTTCTAAGCTTTTTATTTTGTGATTGCGTTTTAAGTCCGACAAGCTGAATCGGCGCGCAATTTATAAAAATTATCAAAATTTGCGTACAAATATTAATAAACTCCAAGATCCACTGCGATCGAAAATTCTTTACACTTATTTGATTTATTCTTTAAGAGTGTTAAGAAAAAAAAACATTAGAACGCGATAAAAAATTAATTACTGATACGAATTGTTTTTTTTTTTTTATGAAAATTCGTAAATATAAGTCAACTAGAACTTCATTCCTATTCAATTATGACTGTCGTATTTTTACGACTTGCTAGTATAAAATATCTTGATAATTTATTTGTATCGAGGAATGTCACATTGTTTTAAAACTGAATAATAGGCAGAGGAATCTCATTCGTTAACATGAGAATAGGAAGTGTTTCTAATTCTTCGATGCAACGCTATTGTCCTCACTGTGATTGTCACGGCGGAAACGACAGTACGGTAATATTATCCAGCATGGCAACAAGACGCTACTGCAGTTAGAGTTTCAATAAGCTTTCTTTAAGTACGTCTAATTATCATACTTGGTGGATGTTCGCGCCTTCTTCTCCGCGGAGAAGATGGCACGTGACGGTAAGCAAATACGACGGCACTTGGCGATTTTAAAGTGTCTTTCTCCGTTTGCTGCGTTGAAATATAGTTTATACATCGTATTTGCACCTACGTACTCGGCGTCGAGTAACACTCGTTTCCCCATCACGGGATATTATCGTCATGCGGTACGCACGGGCGCGAGATAAACGCGATTCTTGTTCCGACGAATTTTTGTAAGTGCGTCGCGAAACACACGATTCAGTTTCGCCTCGGTGAGAGAACACGCGACCGGTCTCTACGTAAATTTTATTTTGCACGAAAATGGAGGGATTATATGTGTCGAGATTAACGGCTTTTCCCTCTTTGGCGAGCGTGGGATAAGCGTCTACGAGATAGTACAATAGTTGCAGTTCCAGTAACTAGTTACTTCGGCACTTATGCCGAATGAACGGGGAAGGTTGAATAGCTGCGGGACGGCAGCTGCGTAACTTTTATTATTGTCATGCTCGATTACGTGTGTGGATGAAAAATGTGAAGATCCCGTAACAGAGAGGTCTCGTAAATAGAGAAAAATAATTAGCGGTAAAAGTTTGCCATATCATCATCGTAATGCGGGTATAGCACTCTCTCTCTCTCTCTTACTCTCACACCTTCGTCTGTACTTAATCCTCTAGGTAAAAATACCCGCCGCGCTAATAATGAAACAGTGGGAGTCCCATGGGACTTGATCGCTTATTCCGTGGCACGAATGACGTTTGTATACACATGCCGTTAATATAATTTTCCGTACATAGAGATGACCACCGCGGCGTCGATTTTCGCGGTGTCCGATTTTCCGACCGAAATGTTAAATGAAATTGGTGTTCTGTCCACTGCATTTGACCCACGAAACATTACGATATTGAAAATTCGATTTATTATAAATAATGTCGCCAATAATGTTGAATCAGAATGCACGTAGTCACATACTGTATCTTTACGACATCGGATGGGAAAAGACCGAAAATATACACTGGTGATGATCAGTTTTATAAACGTCAACGATCCGCAGGCATAGCGCGATTGAATCGGTGTTATGTACGTATTTATTAACGAACTCTTTCTCTCTCTCTCTCCCTCTCCAGAAAAACCGGACGCTTTTACTTCGGAGATATTTGCCGTAACTATTATTTCTAATTATTATTCGCGCCAATAACTTTTGATTTATGGGCATATTCGAAACGTTGCTGTATTTACGGGCCTTTAATTGATAAGATTTACGATTAACATCTGGCCTTTTAAAGCATACATGCGCATTCCGATAGATCGTTAATTAAATTTAAAGAAATAGAATAATAATGACATAGCTTGAACGTTGTTATGTGTACCCGAATATTTCGTTGTTTGTCCGCATAAAGGCATAGTATGCATAACGCGTACTTTGTCAGAGATAAATTTCCATCGATTGTTTCGACGCGAGCAAATTTCATTTCAATTAATTGTTCTGCGGAGCGCGGCAAAAGTGTTGCGCTCTCGTCGGAAAGTGTCGTGAGGTTGTGGCCGGTGTGCGGCAGTCGTATACTATTGTATTTTCACGAGATAAATTTTCTCGCTGTCTCGATGATGGCGATGGTTAACGGTAGTTCGTGAACAATGAAACGAAACGTAAATGCGCGGTCCGAGGTAACGCGCGCCCTCGTACTTAATAACGATGCCGAGCGAATCGGCTGGTCGGCGGCACGTTGAGCCGCGTGTAGCAAAAACAATATTGAAAAATTCGCGCTTAATGCCTTGTGCAAAATTACCGTGCCGTGCTCACAAAGGTGGACCAAGGAGACGTGTCGACCTACCGTGTGGAATAAAAAGCTCATTTCCGCTCTGCACTCGTGCACGCCGACGCGACACGACGCGACGTGCCTCGCGCTTGTTGCGGAACTTTTCGTGCCGAGCGATCGTAAACCTGGCTTAAATTAAAGCCGTGACTTTTTTTTTTTTTTCAACGTTCCAGCCGCGTCGCGATGCGAGCCTGATTTACTTTTATGCGCTTTTCCTTTCCGTTCGTTTTTATTTTTTTTTTATACCGCGCGCGCTCGGATTTAAATTGCACTTAGCGTTGCGCTCGTTTGACGAACGACGTCGCGGTGTCGAATTTCGCGAACGAAGATCGATTGATTTGTCGACGTAAAAGGTTGCAGTATGCAGCGAGATTTATTCGCGCGAAGGCTAGGAAAACATCGTAGTTGCAAGTAATGTAGCATAACGTAAAACATCATATGCATCTTTAAAAATAATTTGACAAAAATTTTTTGATAATATATTAATTTCGTTTATACTATGAAAAATATATAATTAATTTTTTTTTAAATATTATTTTTGTACAAAGAAATGTATCTAAGCTTTGAGGAACGAATAGATAACATATGTAATTATTAAATATAGTAAATGCAAAAAATGTTTGCATACAGAATCGATATTTAAAAAAAAACTTATTTTTAAAAAGTAAATATTAATCAACAGTTTATTAGCAAAAAATAAAATAAACTATACCTCTTAAAATTATTTTATCTAAAAAGATGGGCAATAATTAAAACGTATTATTTTAATAATAAACGAAAATGAAGAATTGTATTATTTGGACGCATCAAAAAGTAATTGTTATAGTTAAAAAAAATTAGCTTTTATGATCAGAAAAACGCGATGTTTTTTTATTTATACAGGACAGAATGTATTTATTATCAGGGTTCCCACGGGTCTGGAAAACCGGGAAAAGTCAAGGAATTTAAAATTGGTTAGAGAAATCGGAAAATGCCAGGGAAAATATAAAAGAATCTGGAATTTTGAACTTGGCTCGTAATTCTCTTAAAATGCTTTTATTCCAAATAATTGTTATAATTTTTTAAACATTATATCTAAGGTTTATATATGTATCAATTATTTATTTTTTGTTAACAAAAGAGTAATTAAAAATTCGTCGCAATTAAAAATTCTTGAAGGATAATGATAAAGGTATATACGAAAGTAAAATGATGATTAGTGTCTTGATTAAAATACACAGATCTTTTTTTATAAAAATGTAAACAATGTTTACAATATTATGTTAAATATTTCATAGGAATATTTGGATTTGCATAAGCATAACATTGTTAACATATATCGCGTGACATGAAGATATATAAAAAAATATAAAAACAGTTAAGAACTTTAATTCTAATGTATATTTTTTACCTCATTTAGTTTAAGATCAACATTTCTTAACATCACATTTAATATGTGTTAATTAAAGATGAAGTCATGAAACGAAAAATAAAGAAATTAATTATAACAATTTTCATAAACACTTTTACAATAATTCAGACATAGTAAAGCACGCAATAAACGTACTTCATTATCAAATACTTTTTTCCTACTTTTTAAACACGTTTATTTTGAAACCTTCCTTCTATAATAGTTGCTCCATTCCGGCTTATTTAAACACTTCATTATGTCAATTTCCTTTAATTATTCGTGTGTCATTTGACATTCCTCTTGCAGCTGTCTCCATGACACGTGCAACTGACGGTGCGAATTTTTTCTAAAGTATTTTCGGGTTGACTCAAAACTTGTACTAATTTAGGATGCGCTACGGTAACGAAATTGTTGCAATACGTACTCAATTCTCGTCTCATTTATCGGTTTGTCGAGTTTATCTCGTAAAACCAGCGTCTAGCAGGCCGATAAGCCGGAGTAACCACGACTAAGATACGAGGGATGCGGGCACTGCCGCCCCAGAAAGTGGAGTGCCTCGCGTCGCGTCTACCTGCCGAATGGTTTACACTCTTTGAGTGTTCCGCAGAGTATCGTGGTTACGAAGGCCTCGTCGACGTTAGAGTCGTGTATTAAACGTGAGTCGAGGAGGAGCCGGCTGTATTCTCAACCGTTTCGCTGACGGTCCCGCATCCGTCGCGTCGGTCTTAAGGCCCGGTAACGAAATCGTTGCAATACGTGCTCAATTCTCGTCTCGTTTATCGGTTCGTCGAGTTTACCATATCGTAAAATCAGCGTCTAGCAGGCCGATAAGCCGGAGTAACCACGATTAACGCACAAGATGCGGGTACTGTCGCCCGGTAGGTGAAGTGCCTCGCGTCTCGTTTACCAGCCGAGTGGTTTACACTGTTTGAGTGTTCCACAGAGTATCGTGGTTATGAAGGCCTCGTCGACGTTAGTCGCGTGTTAAACGTGAGTCGAGGAGCTGGCTGTATTCTCAACCGTTCCGCTGACGGTCCCGCATGTGTCGCGTCGGTTTTAAGGCCCGGTAACGAAATCGTTGCAATACGTGCTCAATTCTCGTCTCGTTTATCGGTTCGTCGAGTTTACCATATCGTAAAACCAGCGTCTAGCAGGCCGATAAGCCGGAGTAACCACGATTAACGCACGAGATGCGGGTACTGTCGCCCGGTAGGTGAAGTGCCTCGCGTCTCGTCTACCAGCCGAGTGGTTTACACTGAGTGTTCCACAGAGTATCGTGGTTATGAAGGTCTCGTCGACGTTAGTCGCGTGTTAAAACGTGAGTCGAGGAGCTGGCTGTATTCTCAACCGTTTCGCTGACGGTCCCGCATTCGTCGCGTCGGTCTTAAGGCCCGGTAACGAAATCGTTGCAATACGTGCTCAATTCTCGCCACGTTTATCGGTTCGTCGAGTTTATCTCGTAAAACCAGCGTCTAGCAGGCCGATAAGCCGGAGTAACCACGATTAACGCACGAGGATGCGGGCACTGTCGCCCCAGAAGGTGAAGTGCCTCGCGTCTCGTCTACCAGCCGAGTGATACGCACTCCTAGAGTGTTCCACGGAGTATTGTGGTTATGAAGGCCTCGTCGACGTTAGACGCGTATTAAACGTGACTCGAGGAGTCAGCCGTATTCGCAACGGCTTCGGTGTCGGTCCCGCATTCGTCGCGTCGCTCTTAGGAGGTTCGGTCGCCATTTCGTGTAATTCGCACAGTTTCTTGTGTCGTGGAAAAGTAGCAATCGATTCTTGGATTCGGTTGTTCCATCTTCCGATAAATTTTATCTGTTAGGTAAATCTGGCAATTTGCCCACGTGATTTGGTAATCTTGCTTCTTACCGAACAGGTAAACTTTACCAAAAGATGGAACAATCGACCCTTAATGTGGTACTCGAGTCATTAATAACATTTTTCCATTATTGAGATGTATTATATACGAAATGTGGTAGTTTTGTAGAAAGAAGGTTTAAGGGAAAGTAATTTCATGTGAGATTTCATGAATATGTCTCGACGCATTGCGAAATAGGTGACGTAATATTGTAAACATGAATAACAAAAATCCACGAGTGTGTTTCAACCGTTTTTCGCGTAGTCTTTTATATATATGCTTCATTTTTTCCTTTATTCGTCTTTCGAATAGTATGTTTTTCCGTTTTGGGTTTCTTAGTATTTATGTGTTTGAAGTTATAATGTATTGAATTAATTATTGATTTTGGTATCTGTCAATCGTTTTTTTTCTTTTACGTTTTTTTAGTTACTTTAGCTTGTTTTCAGAGTAGTTTAAAAAAGGAATAATCGTACTTATTTTTACTCTACCTTATGCTTCTGTTATTCTATCGTTTATTTTTGACGCCTTTTGTTGACTGTTTGTTTCATTATCTAAAACTAATGTGCTGTTTAATTGCATTTGCAATAATTGTTTTTTGTTTAAATATGCTTTAACAACGTAATACAATTTTGTGTCCAGTTGTTACTTATTTCTTTTTTTATCTTTTGTATATATTTTCGTGTTCTGGAATATATAATATATCGTATCTATTATTTTATAATAGGTTGAAAGTCTATATTTATATAAAATTGTTAATTAATGTTTATTTTATACAAGATAGGTTTTTTTTTAATTAAAATTTTCCTCTAAATGAATATCTTTTGTATTCACTGTATATTGTACTTATTTTTATGGTAAGCATTATCACACCGGTGAATATTTACGGTTAAATTTGATGATTGACGTAGAGTGAAGAATGTCTGGCTATGATAAAACACTAGATTAATGGGAATCGAAGAATGGGCCACTCGATTTTCTATTCTATCATTTACATATGGACCAAGTTTGGTTGAAGCCGACTGCAAACACAAGCCTCATTTAGAGTGGTCACTTTCGAAAGCACTCAGCCGGTGGCTCTCGAAAACGCACCATGAGTCCGCATGCCGATAAATCGAGTCCTGATAAAATGCCATCGATTGCAGTGGTTGCATGGTGGTAAAGCTATTATACGTAATAGTAGTTACACGTTATAGACTAGATATCTGATATCTATTAGAACGATAATAATTTACCGAATAATAATTTTGTTCTTCGATAAATACATGATGTCCAGTTGCCAGAGACAATCAGACGTATCTGATTAAAATTATGTTCTCTGTAAAATTGATACGTTCATAAAACGAGGACAGTGTTTTTATGTAAGAATTCCGAACTCGATACTCTACTGTAACGAAATCTCTCGTCGCTGTGGAGACAGAAGCGTTACGGAGCAGGCGTTTCAATACTATCTAATGTTACTTCGATCACGTCACGTTCATGAAGAACGATACAATTAAAAATTAAAAATTCTCTATACGTAGTCGCTGATAAAATCAACTTCGTTGCTATGTAATACGACCTCGACGTAAATAGGCGCCCTTGGGATCCAAGTTACTTTGGCGGTATCGTGTTTGAAGACGACGTGCCGATGTTGAGTCGTCGATGCAGCGCGAGTAATCAGCGAAACACTTCGTATTCTTCCTGCTTCTAATATTCCAGAGACGTGCGCCGACTCTCTCAGAGACCACCAGGATCGCCGTGGTACCGGTTCTCTGTCGGGTTATTACGAGGCAGCTTCCCACTAACCGATGATGCTCGAGCAACGGCAGCACGAAATTCTTCGGTGCTTCGTGTGAACACGCGCGATGGACGGACGAATTGAGAAACGCCAGTCGATCGATGGACATTTTTTTACTTTTAATTGTCGGTGTTAATGAAACGTTTGATCGATCGTCTTCGTCGTGTATACATTGATAAATATTATTTTTTTTATCATTATTTGCACGAGACATATCATATTTTATTAAATGTAGAATATTTTAGAAATAGATAAAAGGAAAGTCTTGATAGATAGTTAACTTTCGCATGCATAGCACAGAGTGAAGAATGGTATTTTTAACGGATTCCATTTGACTACAATGTTATTTTGAGGAGACTCACATACGTTCGCTGTTTCACAACGCCTTTCAAAGCGATGTAATGGAACGGCGAACGATGGATTTCTATTTGCTCAGAGTATACAGTTTACTAACCCATGCGGTTACGAATCCATTGTTCATTCTGTGAAGGTCACGCAAAAATTTGCGTACCTCGTATATTCTAACGTCTATCATAATATCATAAAATACAAACAGCAATTTAGCCTTTAATATCTAAATTGCCAAATCTCTAATTTTGTACACATTGCACGCGTGACCCATTATTGTGTAACATTTCGCTCATTAATGTGCTTAAGCAAATTTTGAGGGAGAAACAACGTTTAATTAGTATTATTCCAGGCTTCAAATTGGGACTACGGTATACGAGGCCATAAATACGCTAAATATCGACAAGTAATGTGTTTTACATAACAATCCCGTGAAAATATCCGGCGTACGAAATGGACACGCGTCATTAATATCGTTGAACAAATCGCGCGATACCAGCTAACTCGTTCGACGCCCACTCGAAAATCCCCTGCCAGTATACTGACTCACGGGAGAATTGTGAACATTCAGGTTTTAATAGATTTCTGTTCGTCCGATGCGTGTCATTCGCCGAGTCGCCTGGTATCGAATAAATCCGTGTATACATATACCTGAAATAAATTCTCCTGGCTGTGAAACCTATCGATGTTGGCGGACCACCTTGCTGCCGATTTGTGCGAGTTTATCGAGATAAACTAAATATTGCAATTATCAGTATTGCAAATATCATTAATTGTGAAGTAGAAATAAGATATGATTAATTTCATATCATGCGGCATTATGTTTTCCTGTAATTAGTGTGATGAATTAAAATAATTGCATCGTTAAAGTAATTACTTTTAATTACATAATAGGTTTCATAATACCTTTTATAGCTAATTATTTTTTTAATTAACGTAAAAAATTATTACTAAAGCCTATAAAATCTATATCTATATAAACTCTTTTTAATTTGCTTCGTTAATACTTTTATACCTCTATACTTATGATATTTTATAAAACATTCACCGATTGCGTTCATCAATCACACATTTAACACATATGCGATTCATAAAGCGTATCGGATAGACTTTACTTAATAGGCAGATCGCATTTCGCAAATTGTCCGACAACATGCACTTTCACGATTAAATGCGAAGAGCTGAGCGCGCACGTGCGGTGCGTAAGTACGAGGTTATCGAGCCTATTCAATTTTCAACCGATTCCTATTTACCCCGGGCTAACAACGCAGGCAGTTGAACAGCCCGTGAGGTCCCTTATTGTCCGGTTAGTCTTTTCATCTCGATAGACACGGCGCACGAGCGTCTAGTCGCCATAAATCGCAGCAGACGAGCGCTTGGAAATCTCCTGGTGTCGCCTCGTCGACGTCAGCTCGCCGTAGGAGAGAAAATCGCCTTTTGTCCCTCGGGACGTTAATAATTACTCATGCAAACGAGTCGGTCGGCAACTCACGAGCAACGACTGTTGCAAACGTGCGTGTATACGTAGTTGCGAAAGCAGCGGTGCCGCGCCGCAAAGAGATAGTCTACCGCGAGCGAGCGCGAAACACTCGAAGAAGCTACCGATCCGGCACGACGATGAGACGTGATTGGCTTTCGCGATTATCGAGCGTAACAAGGACGCTAATAAGCGTCGCATTAATTAACCAGCTAGCGCTAATATCTCTTTATGACTCGTTAATAGCCTGTCAGCGCAGTTCGCTGATCGTTTATGTATTTCAAGGCTCCCAATCTATTCACGGAAAGAACGATTTTGTTGAAGTATTTAAGAATTCAGTTAAGTACAAGTCTGAAGATAATTTTGTTGGACCATCAAAATTAATTTTCAGATGTGTATATATTTATCTGATTTATTAGATATTCCAGCAAAATCGATCTTTTCTTGTTGGTTCTTTGTATCGAGTGATAATACATGTCAGAGAAACAAAAAGCTGTGCGTAATTTTTTTTTACAGTACATAGTGAATTTTTAATTTTAAATTGTAATCTGACAACTGGTATTACAACTGTAGGTACTTGGAAATACGAGTTTGCTGAAGTATTAAAAAATTTAATTACCATACTTAAAAATACTAAATACAGATCTGAAAATAAATTTAATTGAGTTGTCGAAATAATTAATGTACGACGCTCAAACTGATTGCTAGAATGTCAAAATTTTTAGCAGCATTGCTCATCATGTTTGAATTTCCTACATAATTATTTTGAATAAATGACAATCCAACAAAATTATCTTTAGATTTAGCTAATTTTTTATATAGGTATCTTAGCGAAATTGTTCTTTCATGCGTACAGGATCAAAAGTTTTAAGATTACGACAAATTTTTCGGCGTAATCTGTTCGAATAATTTGAAAAATGTAAAAGGAAATTGTTACCTTTTATGACATCTTATTTATACCGGTGATCACATATGTGAATATACATTTTTTCTCACATCTTATTCTTTTTTATCTTATATCTGCTAATTAGAATAAACAGGTTGCCGACAGCAGGGCTCTCAAGAAACTTATCGCTAGTGTCGATTAAGAGAACGCGATCCTATCTCTTGCAACAACGAGGAGTCCGCTGTCTCAAAGATCTCGTAAACTTGTTTCGGAGACACGGTACGGACCATGCGAACGACGAATCGAGAAAAGGTAGGGCCGGGTAAGGACACGTGCCGAGTGAAAAAGGAACGAACGATCAGTCTCTTATTTCTCAAGACGCGCACACGGGATATTCGGGCAACGAATAATCGTGGTTGAAACATAATTGCACCATTCGGTCATTATAAAGCGATGCGCTTTATTGCCGGGGACGCAGCTGTGAAGATCGTGTTTCCTCATCAGCAATCGTCACTAAAAAGGTTCCTTTCGTATTTCATATGGACGCGGTCAACTCGTGAATTACATCGCGGCGGGGTGATTCGTGATTCTCTTCCAGCTCGCACGAAACACGGCATACAGAATCGAGGCGAGAGAGAGAGAGAGATTGGAGATTAATAATAATAATAATAATAATATTAATGTATAAAAAATAATGCATGTGACGTACACGTTGATACATTTCGTAATCGATCCTCTCCGTTGCTTGCGAATATCTCTCGAGATTTTTCGATTCCAGTGCTCTTGGAATATTTTTCTGTTATTTATCTTTTCGACGGCGATTACGGGAGATTTTTTGTCGCGTTAGGCGAACAATTGCCTCGGGTTTTACGTATAAATTGCGCGACGAGCTACACAGCGAATGACAGTTGGAATAAAATAAGGGAATAATAACAATACACAGATTTTATTGTTCTCCGCGGTCAAAGGTCCGGCACGCGGCATAAACTTGTTCCCCGTATTCTCCGATGCGACCTGCGTGGGAAAACGAGTCGAGTGTATTGAAAATTTTGTGCAATTCTCGTAAAGGATGTACTCCTATTTGGTAATATGGCAAACGTATGGCAAACGAATATTCTCCTTCCCAGCCTATTTAACGCGAAATGCAGCGACATATAATCGTACGTAATGATAGAACGCGCGGAATTTATTTATGCCATCGTAATGCGAATGCGGTTTAAGCAACATTGCGTGTTCGATACAAGCGAATTAATATTTCCTATTACCTTTGTGGCCAGATACGGAAACTGTGCGGAAACAGTAATAGAGAATGATATGACCGAGCATATCGATTGCGTTTACCAATAAATAGAAATAAAAATATTATCGAGAGTGCGTACTTTGCTTTTTACCGAACTCTGAAATAGACATGTATTACTGGAGCAATCAAAGCCGTGACGTTGTTCGCGCGATATCGTGGAGTAGACAGGCCCGTCTGGATTACGTCCGATACGTCCATCAATGCCGGACCAATTAACCTTCCTTTTTTCCTTCGCTTTCGCTTACGATATATCCGATCGAGGGAGATTAAAAGGGCGGTTTCCGCCTTCTGCCAGGCACCAAGAAGGGATGAAATTACGCTGCCCGACTTTCTTCTGGATATTAGGCGCCGGATTAACTGTCGAAGCCAACAAACCACTCGACCTTTCCTCTTTCATTCTCCCCGTCTTGTCGCTACTCGCGAAATTGCTAAATCCTTTGCACCTGTATAATGAACGTCTGCTACATAGATTTTCATGAATTTTTTTTTCATACTCAGTAGGTAATAATATATACAGCTGTATTATTTTCATTTATAAATAATACACTGAAAGAAAAGATTGGCTGCTGCAGCCAATTAAAAATGCTAAGCCATACTTTACCACCTAATTTGCTGCAGTAGCTAGTATTTTCTTTCAGTATATTGTAATTTTTTTTTTAAGATAAAATGTACGGAATACCTATACGTAATAATTTGGAGTTATATTTTGATATATTATAGTTTAGATAACGATGAATTTCTCGAAAAATATCAATATTGAAAGTCATTGTTTATAATTATTTGAAGTTAATAATATTCATTTATAAAATCTTTTTCGATTGCTCATATATAAATTGGGACTTTTTATAACTTTTATATCTTTACATTCACAGGATCAAAATATTGCGATTTCAATGGCATGCGCGGCAGTAAAGTTTTGAATTTTTTCTCCGTCATGAATAGCAGATGGTATGCGCATTCTCTGTTATCAGAGCAAATCGGTAATACATTCCAGAAATGTAGAATATATTTTCCTATGCAAGGGATTTCAATAAACCGTGAAATTCACTAGTGAACTTTTTCGTGCTATATAGAATATTTATATCAGCTTATCGGATTTTTCTGGTATTTTAACATAATATATGTGTATACGAAGTAACGTTTCAGATTATTAACTATGTTTGTCCGCAACGTGGACAGTTAATAAAAATATGCTAAAACACGTTCTTTTAAATATGATTCTTTTAATGACTTTTTGAATTATTTTAGAAATAAATGCTATTTATTACAAATAAATTAAAATTTTATAAGATGTAAAAATCAAAAAGTTTTATAGGCATTTTTTTAAAATCAAATAGTTTATATTGTGTATTTGTTAAAAGGTTAAATGTTTTTAATTGTGTTTTTCTTAATTAATGTTAGAACGTGTAAGATTATTTTTTTTTTTAAGCATTAAAAGCTGAAGAAATATTTAGAAAATCTATTTCACTATTTACATTTTATAGACATGATACTATTATACCATTCAATTAGAAATATCAGCGAGTATGTTAAGTTAGCACCCCAACTAATAGTACTCAGGAGTTCTGATTAGAGTTCCCACTTCCTTTTGACGAGACGAAGAGTTCCCTAAAGTTAATAACAAGAGTTCCGCTCAATAAACATTTTTTTTACATTTTTTAAAAATGGGGTGCTAACTTTTTATCGAATTTCGAGGTGGAATAGTTCTGAGCGGCTTAATAGCTTCATTTTGCGATTGCCTAGAGTTCCTGATATGTAAAAAAAATTTTCGAATATTAAAAAAAAATAAAAAATTTTTGAAAATTTAATTTTTAGATACAATAGTTCTGATGATAATTTCAGCTTCTTTTTGACGATACAAAGAGTACTCTATGATTTTTAATGACATATGTGCTTAATAATAATTTTTTAATAATTTTTTAAAAATGGAGTGCTAACTTTTTAACGAAATTCAAGGTCGCATAGTTCTGATCAGCTTAACAGAAGTATTTTGTGAATACCTAGAGTTCTTGATACATAAAAAACATTTTTGAAGAATAATAAAGCTTAAAAAAAATAGTAAAAGTCTTTGAAAATTTTTTTGAGAGTACCGAGTAGTTCTTCTGAGTAGCGTTTCTTATAGTACTCGACGAGTTCTATCGAAAACTGTAAGGTGGAAAAGCGATTGGACCAACGGTTTGCAAGATACAGCGACATTTGTCAGAAGATCGACAATTCTTAAAGTGAGTGTATCTCGGAAACCGCTGGTCCAATCGCTTTGAGCCCTAATACTTTTCGACAGAACTCGCCGAGAACTGTCCA
>NW_017277125.1:2327606-2327896 GCF_001594065.2 Cyphomyrmex costatus | reverse complement strand
CCTAATACTTTTCGACAGAACTCGCCGAGAACTGTCCAGAACTCCGATCAGAACTACTCGGTACTCCCAAAAAATTTGGACTTTATATTTTTTCGGGGTCCCACGACGGAAAATTTTTTGAGAGTACCGAATAGTTCTGAGTGGCGTTTCTTATAGATCTCGACGAGATCTATCGAAAACTGTAAGGTGAAAAAGCGATTAGACCAACGGTTTGCAAGATACAGCGACATCTGTGAAAAGATATACAATTCTTAAAGTGAGTGTATCTCGGAAACCGCTGGTCCAATCGC
>NW_017277125.1:2284426-2325327 GCF_001594065.2 Cyphomyrmex costatus | reverse complement strand
TGTATCTCGGAAACCGCTGGTCCAATCGCTTTGAGCCCTAATACTTTTCGACAGAACTCGCCGAGAACTGTCCAGAACTCCGATCAGAACTACTCGGTACTCCCAAAAAATTTTGACTTTAAATTTTTTCGGGGTCGCACGTCGGAAAATTTTTTGAGAGGACCGCGTAGTTCTGAGTAGCGTTTATTATAGATCTCGACGAGATCTATCGAAAACTATAAGGTGAAAAAGCGATTGGACCAACGGTTTGCAAGCTACAGCGACATTTGTCAGAAGACCAACAATTTTTAAAGTGAGTATATCTCGGAAACCGTTGTTCCAATCGCTTTGAGCCCTAATATTTTTCGACTGAACTCGCCGAGAACTGTCCAGAACTCCGATCAGAACTACTCGGTACTCCCAAAAAATTTTGACTTCAAATTTTTTTCCAAGTCCCACGTCGGAAAATTTTTTGGAAGTACCAAGTAGTTCTGTTCGGAGTTCTGGACAGTTCTCGGCGAGTTCTGTCGGAAGGTATCAGGGCTCAAAGCGATTGGACCAATGGTTTCCGAGATATACTCTAAAAATTGTTGATCTTCCTACAAATGTCGCTGTATCTTGCAAACCGTTGGTCCAATCGCTTGTTCACCTTACAGTTTTCGATAGAACTCGTCGTGTACTATAAGAAACATTACTCAGAACTACTCGGTACTCTCAAAAAAATTTTCAAAGATTTCCACTATTTTTTTTAAACTTTTTTATATTTCAAAAATGTTTTTTATGTATCAAGAACTCTAGGTATTCACAAAATAGTTCTGTTAAGCTGATCAGAACTATGCGACCTTGAATTTCATTAAAAAGTTAGCACCCCATTTAAAAAAAATTATTAAAAAATGATTATTAAGCGCATATGTCATTAAAGATCATAGAGAACTCTTTGTATCGTCAAGAAGATGCAGGAATTATCATCAGAACTATTGTATCTAAAAATTAATTTTTCAAAAATTTTTAATCTTTTTTTATTATTCGAAAATTTTTTTTACATATCAGGAACTCTAGGCAAAGGCAAATTGAAGCTATTAAGCCGCTCAGAACTATTCCATCTTGAAATTCGATAAAATGTTAGTACCCCATTTTTAAAAAATGTAAAAACATTTTTATTGAGCGGAACTCTTGTTATTAACTTTAGGGAACTCTTCGTCTCGTTAAAAGCAATTGGGAACTCTAATCAGAACTCCTGAGTACTATAGTTGGGGTGCTAACTTAACATACCCAATATCAGCTATGTCGATCTAATTAAATTGACGAATGAATTGGACAGCTGACATCTTTTCTTAGATAGTCTGGATCGCGAGGAAATAGGTTTGTAACATTTCTGATGTCGGCAGAATTCTATCAGCAATCTGTTGTGACAGTTGAACGATCGCATAATAAATTTTATCGATCGAATTGGACATTAGGGTGTATCTCGATTGCATTAGCCACGAGTTGGCAAAGGAAAAAAAAAAGAGGGAGATCGAATCATTCATTACGTTTGGTCTTCTTCGGCTCTCGTTTACATACTGTTGGAATAATACATGTGTATAAAAATACAACAATGTTTATATAGAGGATCTCCTACACGGATATTACAATATTTAAATTGATCTATCTTAGTGATTAGAATTGAAAATGTTTATGTAAAATGTAGGCCAGTTGCTGCGAGGCCTTGAAGTTTATTTTGATGATATACAACGCGTTTCTGCGTACTCAAGGCCGCTCTATTTGTATGTTATCATTTGCATATAGTGACGATCGAGTAGGAGGCAGGCTTACCATATTATCTCGTTGTTCTACGAATTGCTATCGCGGCAAGTATTGAGAGAAAATGCGATTATTTCCTATAAGTAGTTAAAAATCTGCAACGCACGGTCTAGAACCAAATATATTCCGTGTGTGAAATTAAATATAATTTATTTTCGACTTAAGAACGCAGAATAAGATGTGAATTGAGTAATCAATTATAATCATTGATTTAAAATATGTAAATAACGGGCAGTCGACGGTTTATTAATAATTGATTAGAATGCAAAAAGTAATGTTTGGAAAAATTATTTTAATATTTCATAACGCGTTGTAATATATCAGTGCGAATATTTTGCTGGCACATGACGTTCAACACTCATTTTTTTTGTTTGCAACGAAGTACTATATGACTGCGTTCCATTTAACGCTTACAACACTCGTGGAATCATTTTATCCTTGTTATTTATTAAATATTAAATGAGGACAAACGATTCTCGCGAGCGTTAAGTG
Source organism: Cyphomyrmex costatus (assembly GCF_001594065.2). Classification (NCBI taxonomy): domain Eukaryota; kingdom Metazoa; phylum Arthropoda; class Insecta; order Hymenoptera; family Formicidae; genus Cyphomyrmex; species Cyphomyrmex costatus. Next base: position 2,323,053 of record NW_017277125.1, on the reverse strand, counting down.
GAACGCAGCCTATAAAAACATTTTGTTATCATTTACATGGTGATACTCGTATTGATAAATACTTATCGATATTGTCGTTTTTTGGAATTATTCTTCGAAATATGATCGCGACAAGAAAAGTCACCAGAAAATACTAAACGCGATTATATATATATGTATATTCAACTGCAGAAGGGAACTATTAGCTGTAGCAACCACTAATGATATGTGTGTGTATCGAAGGATGGTATGCGTATTGCGTGTGCAAGAAGTACTTATTATATTCAGCGCGTGTTGAGACGGTCGAAGCTGCGTGTAAATACTTTTTCGTTTTTCGCTTGCAACGCAATAAAGTGCATCGTATATATGATTAACTTTGGGAATACCGTGTAAAGTGCAATTATCATATTTTGTTTATTAGAGCACGCATGCGATCGTAATTAACCCTTAAACACCTCACTATAGGAACAACAATCTGTTGTATAGCATACCCAATCCAATTCGATTGCTTTTCATAAAACTGAATACATTGCAAAAATTTTTTTCGATTGAAATATCAGACATTAAGTAATATACAGGGTAAAATTCTGAATACAGTCTCATAAACAAAGCGTTTCTGAGAGAAATGTTTCAGACAAAAGTTGTAATTTTGAACAATGCATCGTAAAATTCTAGATACAGTCTCATAAACAAAGCGTTTCTGAGAAAAATGTTTCAGACAAAAGTTGTAAGAGTTTGAACAATTCATCGAACGGCGAGACTTATTTGATTTCGATTCTAATTGTAAGTATAGAGAAGTTTCCAAGATAAAAAAAAACTTAAAAATTTTAAATGAAATAACTTCCACTTTTTATTCAATATTCTTATAGCTAAAGTGTTTTTACATTTTTAGATACGTAATTTTATTATTATATTATGTGTAATTCACAATGATGATGAGTGTTGCAATTAACTTCCTATCATATTCAATATTATCTCTCTCTCTCTCTAAGCTAGAAAATTAGAGATTTTAAAATGGATGCGTGTGTGTGATGAAATACGCATACGAACGCAGTTACACACGCTTAAACATAGATAGAAACTTTACGTGATGTCAATAACTAATTATATTATTTACAACTCTCGACAACTAACTACAACTTTGTCATATTAAGTAATTATAATATTTTTCAATTTTAATCTCTAAAATATGTCACTGAAGCATTGCCCGAGACATTCTGTACAAACTTTTGTGTTGTGCCTGTATTATTCTCCAATATACATTTGTCTCCTCGCAGATAGAAACACGTGGCATTTTTATGCAAATACCGTTTCTCCTGACGACTCTTTAGAGCCAGTCCGACCGGTCGAAGTTCGGAATACGTATGTATACGCGCGTACGCGCGTTTTGTTTTACGAGTCTTTCGTAATATTCGCTGTTAATATTTGTCGTGCTAGCGCTCGGTATTAAAGTGGCCACGGTTGACCGACCAGTTTATAGTCGGTATTTAAATATCCACGCCGTCGTGTCATGTATACACGCGCCTTGCGGAAAGATGTCATTACCTCGGTGTTTCAAGTCGACATACTTCAGCGCCTCGTTAAGAATCAATGATCGTTTGCAAGTAAATTTTTATGGAGAGCCCAATATAATCCGTAACACACATTTCCGCGCTTAATTATTGTAATATATGCCTAATGTATTTGAATAGAAACGATTATAATGTGTACAAAACTTTTGTGTTATATATTCTTAAACGATGTCATATTGGACGTCATCTGAACGTGTGTATACAGTTCTAGATACATAATCTTGTACAATGATAATGAATGTTGTGCAATTCTTGAAATTATTATTCAATAATTACTAACAATGAGACGTATGGAACCAAATATATCTTACGCCGTGTTTGAAATTAAATGTAGGATTTGTTTATTTTTAATATAAGAATGCGAAGTAAGATAAGAATCAATTGATCGTTGAATGGATTCATTCAAAATATTTGAATAACACAGAAAGTCGTGATATATCGACGGTTTATTTATAATATTAAATAGAAATCAAGAAATATTCAATATTATTTTAATATTTCGTAGTCGGTTGTAATATTTCACGATAACGATGTTTTGCTGTCACGCAGCGCTCGGCCGGTACTCATTTTTTGTTGTGACGTGCAGCGCGGTACTGTATAAACACAATCACTTTGTTATCATTCACGTAGTGATACTCGAGTAGACAAGGAACAACGCGTAGGCTGTTCTTTCGCATTAAAAAAAAAGAGAGTAGCATTAAAGATATTTCTCTTTGAAAAAAGAAAATACATTTAATAACGATCGTAGGGTCGCGCTTTATTTTCTTAATCGAGATACCGATAAAATATCGTCTGATTTTCACTACGGCGAAACATTTCACGTAACAAGTTCCCTGATCATCAAACGTAAATGAGCGTAACACGGGCGTTGGAGAGACGTTTTTAGCATCCACGTGTAGAGAAGTCGAAAACCCATTACCGCCCTGCATGAAATGAGCTACGGCTACTTAGAGGCGCCTCCGACAGGAAATTCGTGCTGCAGATACGAAACTGGATTTGGCCACTTGAATCTCCGTCGAATCTCTCTTCTCTCTCTCTCTCTCCCTCCTTTCTCTCCTCTTTTCTCCTTCGTATTGTACTTAAGTAGTTTTGTCTACGTTCTGCTTACCGACGAAATCCACGTCTCGAGTACGGGGAGGCGGAGTGAGAGAACCCTCGCGCTCGACCGCGCGGTAAACTGCGGAATAAATTCACGAAAAGACGAATACGCCTGCCAGGGAGGAACGAAACGAATGTCACTCTCGCGAACCGGCTTTCCTACGTGGAGCGATAAATCCTGGTCCCGCGTACATTGTTGAACATGTTCCTGATTTCATTCCAGTTTTGAGGCCATGAACGTGCGCCGTATAGGTAGGGCACGGCGAGAAAATAAATTAAAGACGCGCCTTTTAAAACGGTTGGTCCGGCTGTTTCCCTTTGAATATGCAAATATATGTTGATTCGAGAAATTTTTAGGCACATGACATAATGATGATGACGACGACGACGACGACGACGACGGGAGATAGCCCAGCCGTGGCGATAGAATATTAAGGGACCCGCCTGAGAGAAACCCTATAATTTTATGAGAACGCCAAGGTTTTAAAGATGCTCATTCTCACGAAAGGATCGATTTAACTGTCGGACGGTAGTGATTATGTCCAATTTCGTCGGAGGCTGATTCCAAACTAATGCAGAACGATCGTGTATCCGTCGACGATGCTACGGTCTTTGTGTTCAATCAAATTACAGCCATCTCGCTCGGTATCTTTCGTACATTTAGAATTATCACATCTTGAGAAGAACGATTATTTTCGAGAAGCGTCTCTCCCCGCTTAATGTATTCAACTTAACTCGGAAGTATACCTTGTTGCGATACGCGAGTATACAGACGTGTGTGATATTTTCACGGGCCGATTGGATAATTTGAGAAGTAAATCAGTCGAAGGTACGGTATTTACACCCAGTTAAGACATACGCGAGCGCGATCGCCATAAATTGCGCTCGTCGCCTACAAGGGTATTACACGAACGTTAATTATCGTATGGACGATTGAATTGACATGATAGAGATTAACAGTCTTTTTAATACCTAAAGGCAGAGATTTAGTAGATTACGCTTGAATGGTTAACCTGTAATAAAATAAACCTATTTAAAAAGTTGATTGATAAATAAAAAATTAAATAAATATATGTAGAGAGTAAAATTCTATACATTTTTATTGTGACTTTTACATACGTGTAATTTTACAATATTGCTCCACAATAAAGTTGGGAATGATGAGATTGCGCAAGAATTCCTAAAATGTCAGCAACTCAAAATAGTTGAAACCATTTGGATTTATTTAGATGATATATATAACTGCCTAATTAATTTATATTCATTTACTTTACATATATATACACATAATCCTGATAATCCGTTCATTGTCGTAATTTTATAAATTACTTTGCAAAACACACAAACATTAGGAATAAATCAGTAACTAGGTAAAACGGGCTATTACAGAGCCATGCGAGACGAGCTAATAGAATTGGTTATTAAATTACACGTAAATAAATTTCAATTATGCCCCGGGTGCGTATATTCGCTCAACCGACGTAACGCAATTACTCTGCATTAAAAACTCGCGACTGTCGTTAAATAAATATCGCGGAAAATGGAAATGACCACGTTCGTTCTGCTAAATCAGAGCATTCTTCTTCATTATCGAGTAAGCTCGTTGGTTTTTTAATGACGGTGCGATGCACGGAAAATTAAATGATGCGTAGACAATTAAAATTTTGTGCGCAATGTCGTCGATCGAGAATGTGAGAATAATTTACCGAATAATATTCGAATTATATTTAGCAAATGGTTTAGCAATATATATCGAATATCAATTTTTTGTTCCACTCTCTTTTAAGCGGTACCGTCACTTTACAAACGGAGCACATCGCGCGAGAATTCCTAGTATCTACGTGGCTGCCCTCTGCTCTTTCGTGAGGTTTATGCATATTCGGAAAGTGCACTCTGCATATAAATGCGCTCCCGGGCTATCTGAAAGATGGCGTTTAGGAGCGGCGAGAGGGGAATATCACGTCCATCGAGACATTTTTCGCGGTAGCTCGCCTCCCTTCGCGTTCGCATTTATATATTTATATACCCGGTGCTTCGTATTTATATGTAGACATCTTTCGTGTCCCGACGAAACGCTCCCGAGGATTATAAAGCTCGCAAAATATTTTCGGGCCACGACCGTCATAACTCAAGCGCTGCTCGTTTTGCTCCCTTTCTCACCCCGTCGCTTCACACGGACGAGAGAACCACCCCGTCGGAGTTTTGCCCGTGCACGCTGGGGAGGAAAACAGAGCGAGGTTCGTACTCACGAAATACGAGTATACGTATTTGTCTCGTACCGTGCGCGGATGCTGATAAACGTATCTATTAGCTGCCACGAGCTGCATTGTTATGTGGCAATCGATCGTGCAATGAGTAAAAAAAGAATCGTGCGTTTGCACCAATTGGCGCAGAGCGCGTTCGGAATGAATGAAAATTGTTTCGTACTTTCAAGCGATTCCGCATTCATCTCTATTCGAGCAGTCGAAAAATCGTAATAACACTTTAGAGTCATGCGTGAGAGATTATTCGTTGAAATTCGAGAGTTTTATCACAGATAAGCGAAGAAAAGAGTCATATTTGGTCAAATGAACTTGGTGTACTATTTTTCTTTTTTTATTATTTTTTACTTCAAACTTGTATCTTCGTACCGGAATATCTACGTACCGTCGGGAGATTTACTAATATTTTATGAGCAGTATTGGGAAATTTATCGTCTAGTTTATTAGTAAGGCAATAGCATAACACAATAGGAATCAGCCGTAAGTCCCGGGGGTAAATGCAGTTAAACGAATCTGTAATGCTATAGCGCAATCGGACAGTGCCGCAACAAATGGCGCTTGCGGTATAACGAATATAATCAGACACCGTGTACAATGTATCTCGTACGGGGATTAAAGTAAGCGCCTCGAACCTGATTCGGTTAAATATGCGACAAGGTAATTTTAATCCGCCACGCTCACGCGAATTTAATGTACTGCGGAACGTGAACAATAGTGTGGGGGTTCGTGGTGTGATTAATTAGATTAAATTACAGGCCCCGTCGTTGATAATATCTCGAAGATAAAGTTCGTACATCGACGAATGGGTCAGGTCGCGCGGCCGCGACGTGGCCCGGTTCCTCTAAGTCGTTGAATAAAGAACAAGACGGGAATGATTTTGCTATTACTTCACACACCCCTCACCTTCCTTCTCTCTCGTGAACGTCGTAAAAGCCTCCGTACGTGAAACTATTTCTGCCGGTGACAACCAAGTATTCATTCCAGTGCGCGCGAAGATATATACTATCTCTTTAGCTCTCCTCGGTCTCTCACTCGACCGCCGTGGCAAAAAGTCATACTTCCGCTATAAATAATAATTCATAAAGTATGTATTCTGTCTTGAGATATGATAATTCGTCGAACAGAGCACATTGGCGGCTCGCTCCTCGAAATTTATCTCTTCGTCGGGAGTTTTCGAACACGGATGCGAAAAGTCACAGTGACACGACGACATAACACAATGACGCAACGTGACATCCGTGGAAGGAAATGAAAGTTTATGGCATTTCTTATTGCGAGTTACTCGTCTACGGATTTTCTACCTCACCGCGCGCGGCCGAGACGTATTTCGCGCTGGTGTTTGCGTTTCATTGACAGTAATAGACTGCTCGCCGAGACACAGACAGAGAGAGGAGAGGGAAAGGGGACAAAGAGAAAGAGATAACTTGGCCAGTTACCCGAATTGTAAATCACATAGCATTATATTTTCCGGCTTATGATGGGGCGGTACCAGAAGTCAAAATACATCGTTGGGATTTATCATTACGAACGCCACGAGATAATATCGCCCGACATCTCTGCATTCACTTCGGTATTCATATATTCCTGTCGTAAATGACAATAGCATCCTTCGCTGCCACATGTTCATGTGCCCGTCTCAAGTTATTTTTATTCATCTTAAATTAGGAAATTATTTTATCATTTCCTAAACGGTTTATATGTATGTACTTATAAGAAGAAACAATATTAGAAATACAGTTTATTACGAAGCAATACTAAGTAATGTATTATAATAGGAATAACAGGATTAAAGTTACTTTTTTTCTTGATATTTATGCAGTAAAAGTGACACAAAGTTCAAGGCTCAAGATTATGATTAGATCTTTCACTTGAAAGACGGTTTTGCAGGAATACCTAACAATTTAGATCAGATTTGAAAATAATTTTGTTATCAAAATAATTATGTAGGACGCATAAACTACAGTTGAATGTGAAAATTTTTTGTAGCGTTATTCACAATACTTAAGATTCCTACGTAATTACTTTGTAATCCAACGAAATTATTTTCAGATATCTATCTAAATTTTTAGACATTTCAGTATTTTGTTCTTATCTGTTCGGAATTTCTTTTCTCATTTCGAACCAGTTTGCGACACACATCCTGATAGAATCAACCAGGTTTTGAGCTACAAAGATCTTTCAAGCATGATTTTCCCTCGAGTGGCTATAATGGCGTAACACGGTAATCTTGCACCGTGAAAGCATAAATGTTCTCATCTAATTAAAAAAAAATATCCGTCTATGTTGGCTTATCCAGGAATATAATTGATTGCACGCCATTGCATACCGTGACGCTAATCGTACGCAGTGTAACGTATCGCACGTATCGTTAAACGGATAGCACGTCGTTTAATAAAACAAATGTTGCAATTAATGGCTAATATTATGCGAGAGTTACTCATTGCCGTTACTCGTTAAGTGCCACACAGACGGGAGCAATTAATCGCCGCTGTTCCTCAGCCGCCGTTCAGACATACGCCGCAATTTATCGCTCCGATTCCAGCGCACATGATGTGCTAAAAACAAATGAATGTCAGTATTGTGACGAAGTGAGAACTTGTTCGTGGAATGTATCCGTGGTGCTTGAAAATCTGATGCACACGTGCCCCCCTGATGTTATTCGCGGACACGACGTTCAAAAGTGTGTAAATTTTATTATACGATGTATTTTTTAGTTGATAGGCAGTAGCTCTTCGTGTATCTATTAATCGCATTTCTACTAATATAATTATTGTTCTTACTAATATAATTATTCCGAAGAATATTACTAAGGCCTTGGTAGTCTAAACTGAAGGCTGAGGACGTTCGTACGGAATACTAGGGATCCTCGCTTCGCTCGCGCCCATCCCGTGCTATAAACAACTAACCCCCACTCGTTACACAATGTACTAATTTTTCTTGAATTATGTAGTTTTGCATTTTTTCAAATTATTTCCCAATAAGATCACAGATTGATACATGAAAATATTTAATACATTTTTAAGACTTGCATTTATTGAGTAATCATTTCCTTATGAAAGGTATGACAAGAACTGTATTTTAAGTCAGGCATACATTCGCATCATATTTAAAAATCGCCCACACGATTGGCGTTCACGTCCTGTTTTCGTAACGCATAAGCCATGTTTCCTCTCGTTATAACTCACGCACACAAATTTATGAACCCTCGTTCTCTCTGTGCCTATCTCTCTTTTCTCTGCCTCTCTCCTTCATCCTGCTCGACACCGCGGCGATATACTTTAATGCGAGCCGCCAAGTTCAAACCGTTTCGAACCCCTCCACGGTGTAATCACGTAATTACGCGCATTAAAAGGAGCCTCGTCGTAGGTACCAATTTAATTTCCGAATTTCCAGCGGCGAATTACCTCTGCCGCCGCTGGAGTCCGGCGGTGGACCGGGGTCGAATGAGCAGGGAACGAGCCGACGCGACGCGACGCGCCGCGCCGTGCCGCGCCGTCGCAATTCAAGACCATTAGCGAAATTACTCCGTGTGGAACGCGCTCGGGACAGCCGTCCATACGACTTTTTTCCTCTCCGATGAGGCGAAAAACGGCACAAAACTCGTGGATCTCCAGTCCGAGGGACTGAAACGATCCTTACAGACGTCGGCCACGTCGTGCTTTACGGTCGTATCGCCAGAGATAAACCTGATCGGACGGCTAATTTTCAGATTCGTACATTCTTCCGACTAGCGTCCGATTCCATTAAAAGTAATTAATATAAGCAACTGTAATTTTAAAAATTATACGGAGAAGCGTAAATTATAGATAGAAAATATATTTCTGTTTGCAACATTTTCTTGTAAAGCAAGAATACGTATATCGTAACGTTCTTATTAAAATGATTCTATCTTTATCCATATTATTACAAAATCGCTGTCAGTTTCGCTTCAAACATTTAAAAACAAATTGAGAGTGTTAAATCAACAATTCTAAATTAGTTTACAAATGACTGAAGCATAATTGAATAGATTTTATTCTTTTTTTCTTTTATTTAGTACTTCTCTCAATGTATTAATTTTTCTTTGAATGCAGCGTCATTATTATAATAATTTCCGGATAATAAAACGTACAACACGTAGGGTATGTTAAGTTAGCACCCCAACTATAGTACTCAGGAGTTCTAATTAAAGTTCCCATTTCTTTTTGACGAGATGAAGAGTTCTCTATAGTTAATAACAAGAGTTCCGCTCAATAAACATTTTTTTTACATTTTTTAAAAATGGGGTGCTAACTTTTTATCGAATTTCGAGGTGGAATAGTTCTGAGCGGCTTAATAGCTTCAATTTGCGATTGCCTAGAGTTCCTGATATGTAAAAAAAATTTTCGAATAATAAAAAAAAAATTAAAAATTTTTGAAAAATTAATTTTTAGATACAATAGTTCTGATGATAATTTCTGCTTCTTTTTGATACGAAGAGTTCTCTATGATTTTTAATGACATATGCGCTTAATAATCATTTTTTAATAATTTTTTAAAAATGGCCGGGGTGGTAACTTTTTAACGAAATTCAAGGTCGCATAGTTCTGATCAGCTTAACAGAAGTATTTTGTGAATACCTAGAGTTCTTGATACATAAAAAACATTTTTGAAGAATAATAAAATTTAAAAAAAGTATTAGAAATCTTTGAAAATTTTTTTGAGAGTACCGAGTAGTTCTGAGTTGCGTTTCTTATAGTACTCGACGAGTTCTATCGAAAACTGTAAGGTGGAAAAGCGATTAGACCAACGGTTTGCAAGATACAGCGACATTTGTCAGAAGATCAACAATTTTTAGAGTATATTTCGGAAACCGTTGGTCCAATCGCTTTTTCACCTTACAGTTTTCGATAGAACTCGTCGAGAACTATAAGAAACGCTACTCAGAACTACCCGGTACTCAAAAAATTTGAAGTCAAAATTTTGGGAGTACCGAGTAGTTCTGATCGGAGTTTTGGATAGTTCTCGGTGAGTTCTGTCGAAAAGTATCAGGGCTCAAAGCGATTGGACCAACGGTTTCCGAGATATACTCACTTTAAAAATTGTTGATCTTCCGACAAATGTCGCTGTATCTTGCAAACCGTTGGTCCAATCGCTTTTTCACCTTATAGTTTTCGATAGAACTCGTCGAGTACTATAAGAAACGCTACTCAGAACTACCCGGTACTCTCAAAAAATTTTCCGACGTGGGACTTGGAAAAAAATTTGAAGTCAAAATTTTGGGAGTACCGAGTAGTTCTGATCGGAGTTTTGGACAGTTCTCGGTGAGTTCTGTCGAAAAGTATCAGGGCTCAAAGCGATTGGACCAACGGTTTCCGAGATATACTCGCTTTAAAAATTATTGATCTTCCGACAAATGTCGCTGTATCTTGCAAACCGTTGGTCCAATCGCTTTTTCACCTTACAGTTTTCTGTAGAACTCGTCGAGTACTATAAGAAACGCTACTCAGAACTACTCGGTACTCTCAAAAAAATTTTCAAAGATTTTCACTATTTTTTTTAAACTTTATTATATTTCAAAAATGTTTTTTATGTATCAAGAACTGTAGGTATTCACAAAATACTTCTATTAAGCTGATCAGAACTATGCGACCTTGAATTTCGTTAAAAAGTTAGCACCCCATTTTTACAAAATTACCTATTAAAAAATGATTATTAAGCGCATAGGTCATTAAAAATCATAGAGATCTCTTCGTATCGTCAAAAAGAAGCAGGAATTATCGTCAGAACTATTGTATCTAAAAATTAATTTAAAAAAAATTTTTAATTTTTTTTTATTATTCGAAAATTTTTTTTACATATCAGGAACTCTAGGCAATCGCAAATTGAAGCTATTAAGCCGCTCAGAACTATTCCACCTCGAAATTCGATAAAAAGTTAGCACCCCATTTTTAAAAAATGTAAAAAAAATGTTTATTGAGCGGAACTCTTGTTATTAACTATAGGGAACTCTTCGTCTCGTCAAAAGGAAGTGGGAACTCTAATCAGAACTCCTGAGTACTATAGTTGGGGTGCTAACTTAACATACCCCAACACGTAAAAAAAATTACTACACTTACAGATTGTATAAAGATGCTTATTTTAGTGGGATTTGTGAGTGTTTTAAGTTATAACATAAAAATATATTCGAATGAGATTGCAACAATCCTTTTATAATATATAAAATACTTTCAGAGATAAAAATATATTTTTATAAAATATCTTTGTACTAAAAATATTATAATATTTGTTAGTATGTTTTAGGATAACTACAGAAAATATTATATCTTGTAATATCTTTTCCGTGTATCTTATCACTACTGTAATTGTTTGATTGGAATAATCTTGAATATATATGATTGTTGGTATATCTCAACACATTGTATAAATAGTACCTAGCTGTCTGAATTATTACGATCCGTCTGTCTGATAGTAATACTGAAGAAACAGGGAAAAGCCGCGCGCCTGTCTACACGAATGTAATTACGCACACGCGCGTGAAAATGATGAACGTATTCGTGTTTACGATAGTTTGCCACGAAAGAGATTCTGTGTGCGAGCGCTTAATGGCGGCTTCTCACGCGATTCGTATTGTATAATTAGAATATCGACGCGTACCCTCTTTTAAGAAATTTTCGCTGTTTGATGTCTCTCACCTTGACTAAGCGCTAATAAAGACGATTGTCGGCGGTCTCTAGTACCACGCGAGAGAACACGCCGGACAAGACCACTTAGCACATTGAACACGAAGCTGGGACGGTTTAGATATGAAAATTACATGTCTGTTTCGTAGATAGTCCCGTTATTCGGCGCAGTTCGTATTCGACGGGGTGGTACACATCTACACTTTTACTACGAGGATCCGTTCATTTACATTCGCGCGCAAGATATACGGAAATTTTAAGATATTACGGAAAGATATCGCGCGCGTGCAGAAAATTACGAACGATTTACCAGTCATGTTATATCAGAAGTGGATCGTTTTTTGTCGAGACTTTAGTTAGATTGATATAAAAATAATTATAACTGAAGTGTGTGTAACTTTTATTATAATATATTGAATGTTTTACATTGATTTCTTTGAATTTACATTTAATTCACATATCGAGAGATGACGTCTTTTAGAAAATTGATTTTAGAATATTTTTTCCACCGAACTTTTCTATTTGTGAGAATAAAAATAGACGTTTGATTAGAATATTTATTTTACATCGACAAAGAGATACATGATAGTTATAATATATCTTTTTTTAAAACACTATTTAATTATCCGGTAGTTTCAGTTTCACAAGAGGGCGATCTTTATATTTTCATTACATTAACTCCTGTTTCATTCTAGTGAAGCATATAGTAGAAGCCAAAGGTTAAATGACGATAAAGCTATCCCTTAAAAAGCATCGAGCACTCAATATCCTTTACGATCGACACCGTGTTTCTTTTGAAACCCGATAAAGACGAGCCTGCACGCGTCTAGTAACCGCACGAAACCCGTGTCCGGCAATGCCGGCGAACACATCGAGCAGAAAATCGTTTACACAACGCGATTACGTTCGCTCCTCGAGTACCGACGGCGTAGGTATCTAGACTTGTACTCGCGGCAAGATACGCGGATGTATCATTATCTGTATATGTACGCGCGTGGGAGGTATTTACTCGCATACGCTCGAACTCGAAGGAGAATTCACGTACCAGGTACACGGAATGTCCTGTCTGGACTGGCATCGATCTTGCCTATCCAATAGATACGTCGGGCTTTTCTCTCCCCTCTTCCCCCGTCGTTCTCTCGTCGACACTCTCGCTCTCTGGCCATTCGCAATTTTACGAGCGGTTTCGAGACCCATGACGCTGCAATCTCATGGCCAACAATGCGCGCTCCTCTCACCCACCCGTTACTTCTTTTTTCCTCCGGTCTTCGTGAGTCTTGGATCACGCGCCAAGCCTGGGATTGCCATGCGAAGCCCGTAGCGCCCGCGCGAAGAGAAACAAGTTTCGCGGAAACCGAGCGATATTTTCATCCCAATGCTCGGCAATCCGCTACATTAGTTTACGTCCTCGGCTAAGCGCTCCTTAAACGGTTCATGCATTATGGATTAAGAAATCTGAATTCCTGCCCGCGCGAGCGAACAATCAGCGGAGAGCGCGTTCTCCCCTTCGGCAATTTTGCTGACGATGATAACGTTGAATTTATTCAGTGGAAAACTCGAGCGCGTTGAAAAGACGAATTCTCCGATGGCACTCGTTGTCACTATCGAGTTTGTTCGAAACTTTCGGAGCGTGGAGTGACGCTTCGTTCTTAAGCGCCGAATCGTCTCTCAAGATAACTAAATCGCGAGTTGCAGTTTCACGGATGAAAACTCTTGACTTTCTTCGACTTAATCTTATCAGCTGTAATAAGGAAATGCCAATAGCTTTCCCAATAAACCAAACATTATTTTAGAAAGAGTATCCAAGATGACATTTAATTAATTATCGCAGGAGAGAGATCACTTGGATTTTCCGTAAGAAATGTGAGAGAATTACTGAATGACACCTTTATACACATATATATATATATATATATGTATGTATTAGATGAGAAGGTTTTAGCAGAACGTGTGCACATTCCGCACACCACATCACGGAAGCTACGCGATGCAAAAAGAAGTCGGGCTTTAGTTTTATCTCAGTTTGGATGGAGTGGTAAAATATCGTCGTCCGCGTACGTAGGTAACAGCTGTAAAGAGTCAACATAGCATCCAAATATACGACAGTATACAGGACACAAGGTGTCAGTCTGTCCCCCGCGTGCGAGGTGGCGCGGCGCGACTGTCACGTACAGACTGGCGACTGGGCTTCATCCACCACCCCGTCGAGATGCAATTTCCGCTATTTTTACCCGAAAAGCTTCTCGGGATGTTCCCGCGGCACGTTCCTCAAATAAAGCCTGGCCATCCTACGTCGCACGTACGTGTGCGAGGTTAAGCCGCGTAGGTGCCGTCGCGCGCATATCCTCAACCTTCTTCTTCGCTGTCGTTTATGTGAGGACGCAGCACACGGCTCGGCATTCCGCGCGACCCGCTGGAGGACACCGTCGTATTCACCATGACCCAGGTGATACGTTACAAGCGAATCCTTTCGTGAACTCCGACGATACGTTGATCTCTCTAGGAAGCCACGTGGATCTTACATCCGTCGCCTGAGTCATTTCGCGCGAGTGTGGGAGCATCGCGCTTTAAGTTGCCATGTGTTTCCAAAAGGCGATCCTCGCAAGCCTCGATCGTTTCTGAAGGCGTACAAAAAAACTTAGAAATTCAATCTCGGTCAATCACAGTAGAGACTGTAAAGTTGCTGTCTACAATGAGATTTTAAGGCGTGAAACTTAACTTTAAGCATTACACCGTAAAAATTGGTCAATCATAGTTGATTATTCTCCTCATATATTCGATTGTGATTGTTCATCAATTTTTTTACAGTTTAGGGTTTAAGCTTAAGATTTACGCTTTAAAATATTCATTGTAGACGTCGTTTAAGGTAATAATAATAAGTATCAAATCCAAATTATTGATTTGCTTGCTACTTATAAATCATATCTAAAAATGTCAATCGAAGTCGATACCAGATATTTATGTATAATTCAAATCTTTTATTGAAATTTTACAGTTTTAGATGTTTCGACCCCACGTTTTTAAGTCACCCTCAATAATTAACGAATAATATCGTACGTGGTACGTTGAATTTTTTACATGAAAATTGAAGTAATCGCAGGTACAAGGTACTAACACAGAGTCAATATTGATTAAATTCTTCAGATATGTATGGACTAGTGGAACTCCGTACATTATAAATCAAATGAGTTTACATTATCCTTCATAAAAATCGAATGAGCAATTAAACTATAAATTAAACAATTTTTTATTAAATAATAGTTATATCGAATCAGCAATCTCATTTCTTGTATAAACCGTTTAACTAATTAATGTATGAAAGTACATCAACAATAAAGACATTATAATTGTATGATATATGTATGTAACTTCGAGTAACAAATATAAAGAGAGGAAACATCGAGAGTTTGTAAATACATCAAAATATGTCGAATCAAGTGAATTAGTGTCATTTTGCAAATTAAAATCATTTATTTACTTATGGATATAAATCGATGTTAATCTAATAATCTCTTATTTAATATTTTCTCGTCCGAAAGTTTAATATTATCCCAGTTGAATTCATGTGAAGTCTTAAGTCTGTAATCAGTAATTACAAAATTCTAATTGGTGTGTTTATTTATGTGATTTTCGTGTTCTCTTATTAAGATTACCTTTAATCTTAACTTGTAAGATTAATTTTAATCTCGGTTTAACTTATTCTTTATCTTTTTTTAATTCTTAGAAAATTAGAAAACGATAAGAGTAAATTGAACCGAGATTAAAATTAATCTTATATTAATGGAACTGGGTCATATATAATTTTTATGCGCCCATTAATCGTTAGCTGGAGAACACGCGGAGGTACAGATATAGTTAAACACTGTATTTTACAGCTTCGTGGTATTACGCTTTTGTTTTATAGCTTTCTCTAAATCTAATAATCCTCGTAATGATACGCGCGATAACGGAAATTCGCCTTGCGCGACGCACCGTCACGTATCTACGCATTTACGACATAACCAACAAATTTGGAGGAAAAAAAAAAAGAAAATAAAGAGAGAGAAAAAAAAAAGATACGCATTTCAAGATACGATCATCATGGCGAGCGGACATAACAGGATGCGATACGTTTTAACGGGCGGCGCTGTGCGTCACATCGCGATCAAAATTACTTGGCGACTTTACGGGTTTCGCATGGCACTCTCATATTTCCAGACGCGCCACGACGTTTATCACGTCTTGTCTGATGACATCCTTCCCGGAGACGTTTGTTTTGAACTCACGGGACATTCGTAGCGGCGACGGAGAGACGTACGGTGAGATGTTACTCTTCGTCTTCGGTCCTTTGCGCGCGCCCGCCTCCTTCCTTCGTGCGTTCCGTACCCGGGACTGGTAATACCTCCAGGGATACCGTTTAACGTCTCGTCATCTGACAGGAAGGATTCCAGTGGCGTTCGCTGCTCCCGAGAGCGCGGTACGTTTCAGACGATTAAATTCAGCCGCCGCGCCGACAGACAAACGGCCTTAAGCCGTAGGATCATGCCGTAGCTCAACCTCGGCACGACAAGCCGCGGCCCTTAATCCCGCGATCAGGATAATCGTTACCGTACGTACCGCCGCGCGAGAACGATGCTTTGAGACGCGCGGATAAAGGTCAGGGTTTCCAATGAAGTGGTGGACCCCACTTTGTGTTCAATAGCCGTTGAAATACTACTCTGGTTATTACAGAATATCTTTATTCGTTAGGAAATGAAAAAGAAGTTATGTATAAGTAGACTTAGAGCTGGTTTTACCAGTGTAAGTGTTTTCTTATTCTCAAAATTAGAAAAAGATAAAAGAGTAAATCTTACATTGGTGGTGGAACCGGGGCCTTAAAGGTATAAGAATAAGAATAATTCATGTTTTGAAAGGTATGTGTATCTATGTAGAAACACGACCGTGTTATTTATCTTCGATAAAAGTCAAAAGAAACTGTATAAAAAGCATTAGTTTGTTTGCGTATTGTGAAATATGAAAAATTATGTTCGTGGAATAGGAGGAATAAGATAGAGTAGCTGAATAAGAATGGGTAGATGAAGAGAGATGAGTTTCCTCTCTTACTCTTTCTCTCTCTCTCTTTCCTCTCTCTGTCTCTTTCTCTCTCACTTGGTGTGAATGTCCTGTCTGGTAGTTAAGATGATCGGAGTACATAGCAAAATAGTGGGGAGTAGGGGGAGTGTCCGGAGAGTTTTATTGCGACAAGTGCGCTGCTCTCTTCTACGGACCCCATTATCGACCGACTTCCGGTCGGCATTGTGAATCGGTAGAGAACAATGAAGTTGAAATGCAATTTACTCTCATTCTGCGCCAGTCGAAACTCGAGAGCGAGTCCCTTTTGCTGTCGTCCCAGATATCACCGTCGCATTACGGACTTAAGAATCTTACGTGTTTAATGGTCCTATGTTTAATTATTAGGAGATCATAAAACAGGTTTAGATTTGATTTAATATAGCCTTTGAAAACTTTCACTCAACGTCGCTGCTGATTGCTGTAAGGAAAAGCTAATGTCATCATGATTGCTTTTTCTAAAATCTTTATCTTTATTAAGTTAAAAGAACGATCACATTGCTATCATATGTAGTTATGTTGTAAAATGATGTAATTAATCTTAATATATAATTATACATATAAATGAGTTATTAATAATAATGTATTTTTATTTAATGTAGAAATATAAATGTACGAGGACAATTTGAAAACTTAATGACTCTTGTGTAATTATAAATGGTAGTAATATTTGAAATATTATCGAGCCGCATGATAAAGTGACATCTATTTTATATGTAGCTTTAAAGTTTGAAATTGTTCTGTTAAAATAGAATATTGTAAAAGTTAATTCAAACGAAATTATATTGGAAATGAATATATCAAACATTGTGTGTACTGTGTGCGATTAAATTTTTTTTTTTGTTAAAAAAGGTTCAACATCAATTGAAATTTTTAAGAAGATGAAAAATGTACTGGGTGATAGTGTATCATTGTATACAAACGCAAAAAATAACGATAGCTACAATAAACAGCTTTAGAGGAATTTTAAAAAGTCGATTTCTGTATAGCATAAAAGCACTGTAAATCGTTAGATGAAGTTGAGCACCAAAAAGTTGGGGGAAATCATATATTGAAAAAAAAAAGTAATTAAAAAGTTGTATGCTTTCATTATTAGGCCGCAAAGTTTTCAAATTGCTCTCATATTATATAATATGATAAAAGTTCCGAATAATTTGAAATATGGCGTATTCTTTCGAAATTATTAAATTAATCTTTTTCACAGTTTTTTTTTCTGGTTCAAGAGTTAAAGTAGTTAAAAAAAAAAAAAAAAAAAAAAAAAGAGTAGGCTGTCGCGTTTGCGCAACCGTCATCGCCTGCGATTGTCCGCGAGTCATAGAAAATGGATGCTGGTCGTCAACGGGCGTCAAACGACAAAGTCCTCGACAGGGATTTGATTGCGAACCGCAACTCGAGCGCGAAACACAAAATGGGCTTGGTGGCTGAAAACAAACGACTCTTCCTGCCGGTCCCGGGAGAGTATTCGGATCCGCGCGATTGTTCGATTGCCGAGAGCGGCGCGCCCGCGTTCAATCTACACGCGTACAGCCGTCGCCGCGGATTAACTCGGTCGTGCCGATGCAACCGGTCCGCGGGGGGGCATCTCGAATCACGAACGTGCGCCCGCCGATGTCGACACGGCGATAACGGAGGGAAGAGAGCGGGAACTCACGCTATACCCGCTATATAATCTCGCCGCCGACGTAACGTATCTTAACACGACGCCCATTGTCTCTATCCACCGTGAAAGGAGGAGGCATTTAATTATTCCTGCGGGACGACCGTTAACGATCAGTGACCATCGACCTCCGCGACGAATGGCCGACAAGGAAAAGGGCAGAGGAGAGCGTCATTTATATCAGACTTAGCAAGTGGGACTTGAGGCTACGAATGCGCGCGGACTTAGTGCCACGTGCGTATACCGTCCGTTCTACGCACGTGTCTAACGTCGTGAATCTTTGCTCATTGGCAGCGTTATCGCGATGCACCAATGCGATGGGGGGGGCGATTGAGTCGTTTCGCAGTTCGCCAAGGAAGCGTGAAATAAGCGCGATTAGTGAAATCACGGTCTCCCTAACTGACGATATAGTTTCTTAATGCGTTTTATTATATCCGTCTGTGGGAGGGGAAAAGAAATCTTTTAGAAATTCTCTGTATAGGTATTCTATTTTTTTACTCTCTAAATTGTTTAGAATGAAATTTCGATCAATAATAACTTATTAATCGATAGTAAAGAAAGTCTTTGCCCAGTTAACGTTAAATATATTCCTGAAATATTTTTTTTTTTACAGTATTCTGGAATATTCAGAAATATTTTTAGAATGTAAGAACAATATTCAAATAATCGTTAAATATTCCATTTATATATCGTTACATATTCGGAGAATGTTCCATATATATTCTGCAAAATTATAATTTTCCTAGAAATCCCGGTTTCCAAGTCCCGGAATAAATTTTTAAATAAACTTGTATTGTAAAGCACATATTTTTTACTTTTATCCTAGACTACAATTTTGGGAGTTTATTTCACAAAGCGAAATGCTGCGCTCTTTATATTCTCTCCTATGTGATCTTATATGTACGAGTTAATGCATCTCCGCCGCGGTTCTCTGTCGGCGGTGGGGATGCGTGTTGCTCGCAGGTGAGTGATTTCCGTTATATATACGAGAAATGTTCATCTACTATTCTGAACGTTTTATTAAAATTTGAACATTCTGTAAAAATTCTTTTACTGCTCTGAAATATTCTCGGCACATTGGAAATACGAACTAAACTTTCTATGAATGATTAGTGTTCTGAGTAGGAATAGAGTGAATACTTCATTTTTTTTATAAGAGTAAATATTTAAACCAACCATAGGAAATACTTTATTTGTTCAAAGTAAAACATTTATCAAGATAATTTCAAAATGAGATCAGAAGTCTTAACCTAAAAAAATATTTAAACTTGATATATGTACATTCTTAGCAGTTTCTCGAAGAAGCATTGCTGATATTTCTCTATATTGTAGTATTGACTCAATCAATAATGTTGACACGACGATGAGACGATGATCAGATATGACTCGTTTATCAAACTTTAACTTCTTGCTTGACACATGCACTGTTTCCAATTGTCACAGTGATATAAAGCATATCAGTTTGAACAAGTAAGGATAAAGGCAATAAACGAACAAATAGTATAATCAAGATATTAAAAATTAATTTAAATATTATGTAACTTGATAAACAAGACCCCCCCCCGTACGCGTTTCAAACTCACAGAATTTTTTTTTGGTGGTGTTGACGTACAATATATAAAATAAAATCGTAGAAAAATAAATGATAAAAAAACAGTATAACAGTTATTGAATAAGTGGAGTGAGAAAGCTGACAAGAAGAGTCAAATCCGAACCGCGTAATATGTCAAATAATTATATCTGAATTCTTCGGTAAAAAAAGTGTAAGATTAACAAATGGTCAATAAGTAACAAACAAATTAGATGATATAGTCATTTTTTCGTTGTTCGGCGAGAAAGTGAAATAGCTTGACAGTTATAAAGTTGAATTAATCAAGTAATACGATTTTCCGGAAGCAAGGCAAATTATAATTGTAAAAAAAACGAATAAAAATTTGTAAATCAATATGAAAATTGTGACAATTATTTGGTAATCTTTGAAAAAAAATTTCTGACTGAAATTTTACAAACCAATTAGATTTTGATTACATCAATGAAAATTCCAGTCATCATGGTTGCCTACATCTGATTATTTTGATTTAGAATTCTGATCGATATGATTAAAATCTATCGATTAATTTATTTTTAACAAGAAATTTTTCTTAGTGCTCCATTTTTCGAGTAAAATTTCACTCTGAGAAATTTAGAAAGTAAAGTCACATATGTAACTTTACAAAAAGAATACTAACTACCATAATAATTATTTATTATGACTTTTATTATGATTACATTTTATCTGTCAAATTATTTCTCTTGCCTCAAGTTACTAGTCAGTTGTTTATCCTACCGACTTAAGACTTAAGCGTCCAACAAGAGATTTCATCTCGATCTTCCGATCAGCGCCGCTTCTCCAGAGCTAGTAATCGCGACGGCCGCACACGGAGCGGCGGACAGCCTATGGCAATCACGGATCGGCAGCATCAGCAATTGCTGCGGCGGCAGCTATCGGCAACGGCAACGACCACGCCGGAAAGCAGCAGCAACAGCAACAACGGCAGTGGCTCACATTGCCCGTGCGAGATATCGATCGAACCTTCGCCTTTCACCGACCATTGTCCACGGTACGGTGTGCCTGGAAATCTAACTGCCGATAATTGCCTTCGAACCCGTCAAGTCATACGGCGTAATAGCATAATAACCGGGGCTAAGCGATCAGATTAAGAGAATGAGTGCCCTCCGGGTTCGGCAGCCACGGTACGCACACGGTATAGCCCTTCTTCATCCTATATCCACCCCTTGTCCCTTTACCGCTTCACGGTTCCACCTTTCCCTTGATTGTTTCGATCGTTACGTAGTTTGTACGCTGAATATCTTGGTCACATTTTGCTGCTAAAATTAACCGGGAACCTTCAAATTAAGCGGTAATGCTGTGTGCATGAACGATGCGGCAATGCAATTCGCATTCCGTTTGTATTGACTGGGTAATAGCATGTTTAAGTGCCACTTTAAGGGTTTCTCTCCAAGAGGAATGCGAACGGTTTCATCTTTGATTATGAATCGTTTCAAGAGAGAGAGAGAGAGACAGAAAACGCGCTATCTCAAGGTAGCATGTGCACCAAGATTATATACATATGTTCTATAGACCATTCTGACACGGTAGATGTAATTTTGATTAGAAATCGTCGAGTAGTCACCAAATAGATAGCCACACGATGACTCTGTTCTTTTCTTGGGTCTTCGGATCGTTAAAGTCACCATCTTCTTCCTGTCTTTCAATTGCGCATGCAGAAATTGTTTCGCGAGATTGTTCTTGCGAAGCACTATAAACCACTTCTCGGTACGAAGACGTAGAAAAGTGTCGAGTACCGAACAAAGGACGTAAATTCGTGTCCGTAGGTTACCTCCAGGTGCTGCCGCCTACGTTTACGAGGTAAAATGCGCTCGACGACGCCTCGTAAACGTGCGCACGTCGAGCGTAAGGCGCATTATTACATTGTGACTAAGAAAGTCGGTCCGCGGTGTCTACGACCGAGCCTCGGGCCCCGCCGATCGTAAATATCATTCAAGCTGCTCGCCTCCAGTGCCCAAAGGCAAGAATGGACATCCGTGATTGGTCAGCAAATGCGATATTAATCGTTTCTGATCCGTGTTTCTTACGGGTAGGCGTGTGAGGCCAGGATTTAGTCGCGATATCTGGAATTTCTTCAATTAAAACGGTTTCACGAACCCTCGTGCGCTTCGATTCGTTTCTCCTCTAGGAGAACTTTCTACCGGGGACGGAACATCATTGTTCATAGAGTTGACTGTCCGTAATTCCAAAAGCAATAGAAAGCGCAGGGATTCTAAACATCATACCGACGACTATATATGCCGTCACGATTTAGAGACGTAGAGAAATGAAAATTTTTGCTCATCGCTGACTTCGAAATAGGAATTTTTTTCAAGGATCTTTCGGACGATGCCTTTATCGTTGCTCGACTGATCGTAAATAGCGATAGAGTTGACTTTTAGTGCCTAAAGGCGGTAACGAGTGCCTTATGATCGTCTAAGAGGTTGCTATTAGTTAGATCGATGGGCGAAAGTGTCAGAGTTTAGAATGCATAATGTCGTCTTTCTCGCAACCATGACTGACTTATCGCCTTGGTTTATATTATACGGTTTCGCGTAGTAACTCTCGGACAATTACGTGCTAATTCGCGCGGGAAAGAATTTAATTTTGTCGATTTTTAGCCTGGGATATTTATGCCGCTATACTCGAATCACGTGCAAGAAACTGAGTATGCGCGATAACGTCACAGTGATCAAATAAGCGAATCGGAATCTGCGCACCGATATAGTATCCCGATAGTATTTAATCGCGTTTAATCAATCGGCCGGGGGGGTCGAATTCCATGACTTTCGAACCGACGTGCGCTCGATCGAAGAGATTCCCGCGTTTGATAATGTTTTTGCGTATCACTCTAGATCATATGTCGCTCGAATGAAGAGTGTCGGAAAGCGTTAGAGGATGGTCGTAACGCACGTCGACGCGTGATATTTCTTATGAGACGCGCGTAGTGAGTTTTCTCGCTTGACAGACAATCAGCCGATGCGTGTTCATATCGAAAGATACTTCGTGTTCAACACACGTCGCTCGTAATCCGCGTGTCATCGTACCTGTCGTACGTCATCGCATCGACCGTTTTGAGACAGGACAATACGGGCGCTCGTAAATTTTATCAGTGAACACGCTCGATTATGGTAGCTCGCAGTGGAAATAACAGCTATAGACAGCCCTTTCAAATCGACGACGTCAGGTTGCCCGTGCCGACGCCAAGCTAATTTTCTTATAAGCAAGTTTGTCAGTTACATGGATATCGAGTTACAGTTATTATGAAATGTACAGCTTGAACTCTACTTAATGCATCACTGTCGTACATTTTGTTTGATCTTATTGCGGGGAGTAATTACACACGAAAGAGAGTGATCTTAAAGCTAGAGTTATTTGAACTCTCATTCCGGTCGCGAACGAACTCGTAGAACTACTTTTACCTTAATTTATGGAAATTATAAATAATGATCAATAAAAATAATTGAGAGAGTTGTATTTACGATGGGTGTTAGAGATTGATTCGATTAATAACGCTTTATTGCACGTGAGTTTCAAACGCTCGTATATATAGACTTAATCGTTTCGGAGTATTGGTGACGTTTAATATTTGTATGCGCACTCCTGATTGAGGCTCGTAGCAATTGAGGTATAAATCTCGTCTTGCTAGGCAAACGAACTCGCGCAACGGCGATTGGAGCTTTCCAAGGTTCAAGGTCCCTCTCTCAGCCTCTACGACTCGCTCACTAGTGATTCTATCCTCGCTCTTTCTCTTCCTTCTCTCTCTCTCTCTCTCTCTCTCGCAATTTTAATCTCTTCTGCCTCGAAGGGTACAGTCGTATCCTACGAATTTTTCTAGTAAGAAGTACATTGCCGAGTATCCATTTTCTCTGAGCATCGCGGCAATCGCGATTTCCACTACGGAATGCTTCCGTGCTGCAACTTGCCGCATGGACGAATATACATATACATTTACGGTTAATCTCCGACGGAACGGCGAAATTGTGCAATCCGGTGATAAAACGTAATCTCGAAGAGCGGAAAGGACATACTGTGCACGCGAATATATCGTGTTAGAAGTGTTGAAAACAACTGTAAATTTTTCTTTATAGTCGTAAAACGAGATATGCTTGGTTTTATTATTTCTAACGTTTTCTCATAATTCTCAGTGTTCTCCAACGCTGATCCTGTAAAATGAAAAATGTTTGATCCTATTTCTAGATTGATTTTCGACTTTAAGGCGTCTATTTGCAAATACTGTATAATTGCTACAGTTATTATCGCGAACTTTTAAGGATTGTAGCATTTTTATAAGCCATGAATAATTAATGATAATATGCAAATGTTAACTATGTGCATTGTACTTACGCTTCTATCCTATATCTTTGTAGAACTCTTAGCCAAGCCGGGAGGCTGCGGTAGAAGATAGGTAGGATGGCTGTTGGCGGTTGTAAAGGAGTAGGATGGGACAGAGGTAGTACTGATAATTAATAACCCACTTCTTCGGCGAGGTTGCTCGGCCTTTGTGCTTCGTGGACTTGCTTGTGGACTCGCTCGCTCCCTCACTCGCAAACCTGGATCTCTTTCTTTCTCTCTGTCTTTCTCTTCCGTTAAACCAGCCCAGGCATACCGTCAGTTCTAACCCAACCTGCAACCAGAAGCAGGAGTGGTTCGGACGACGATTCATTAGCCGAGCAAAACACTAATTGGTTCGCTTCCCCGAACTCTTCTTATCGTTGCAAGAAGCTCGGCACAGATATGACTGCAACTTTTCGGAATATCTTCCGTGACCCACTATTACATGCACATGAATTTCATGTCACTTTTGAAAGCATAACGAGATTTTTCGTTTCAAGTTTCTCTAGATAGGAATTATGCCAATCCAAAAATGATAAAACGTTCTTGAAATACTCATAGCCATACGTGAAAAGAAATTATGCGTTTTTAAATTAATTCCTCTTTAATTTTTTATTTGCAAAAAGTTCTAAAAAAGATAAATATTGATTGAGGTAACTTTATGATTTAGAACTCTATAAAATATAATTAGAAATATTTTAATAAGATCAGCAATATATTTGTGAAATATTATCTTTTCGAAATATTCACTCTTTGTCTTTAAAATTATATTAGTATAAACATTCTTTTATACATATATTTATATATGTATATATCACAGGATTCTACGACTAATAATTCTGTAATTATTTAAAGAAAGATAGGAACTAGATTACAATATAATCCAAAAGGAATAAAACTAATAAATCTAATAAGAATAAAACTTATACAAGTTTGATGTGGATAGAGTAACAAAATAAAACAATTCCAAATAAATATTCGGTTAATAAGCGCGCGCGCATAACAAAAAATAATTTTATTTTCTTAAATATTGAATAAGTATTATCAAATATATAATTGATTATTATGTTTGATAATATACCTATTAAATATTTAGAAAAGTAAAACTATTTTCGGTTATATTAACCAAACATTCGCGATAGAATTATTTTAACATTTAATAGCTATTGAACCCTTTTTTTAGTATGTCCTTTAAAAAAATAATGTAGACATTCTCAAATGATTCTCCAAAATGCTTCTTGGTCCATTAACGATTTACGATCTTTCTCCATTTCTCGCTCTTATATTCGCGTAGTTTATCGTGTTATTGCCCCTGGCTTTTCAATCGATTCCAAGCGGAACTTGTGGGTCGCATTCGAGAGTCCTTGAGAAGAATCGACACGCACGTGTCCGCACGGTAGCAGCCTTGCATCGCGATGCTTCTTCATGCTGGTAGCGGGGCGGCTGCGACGACGGCTGTAGGATGTCAGTATAGAGGTCGTGAAGAAGAGTAGAAGAAGGATACGAGCGAGCAGAGGCAGTCGTGGCGGCCGGCGGTCTCCGAAGACCGCCCACTAAATCACCGAACCGAATTCCATTTGGCTTTCGGGCTTCTCTCCGCACAGTCAACAACGTATTTACCCGTCGATTTGGATCTTTTGCGGTCGGACGCGCCTCCCCCTCCCTCGTTTCTCTTTGGGGCCCACTTCGCTCTACACGTTGCCCCCTCGTGTGTTCCCATCGGGGCCCCATCTCATTTTTTTCCTCATCGTTCGCCTCCGTCCGTGCGCTGTATGCGGTCGACTGGCGTGCTGCACGTTCCGCGGATGTCTCCAGCTCTGGATTATGAATATTGATAATACCGCCGGCCGAGAAGAAACCGACGACCGTTCCAATGTAAATATCTCTGCGACCTTATGAGCCCTCGCCACCCGCGCGTTTTGTTCTTCGTCCTCGTGAGCGCTCCGTTTGCTCTCTTTCCTCGGCGATTCTCCTTTTTTGCCGACCAGTATGACCCCGTGCACTTTGCCGAGCTCGATTCTTCCACACTACCGACGACCAGTTCCGCCAGAGAATACACTCTTGTTCTTTTTTTTTTTTTTTTTCTTTAGACAAACGCATCTCACGATTTAATTTTGTTTTAAGAGCACGTACATATATTATCAGAACCGACGGTTGTTCGACGGATGCACGAATCTAATTCGTTCTTACGGAATTCACTGCGTCACTCGAGATAATTTCCTCTCGGTCTGGCACGCTACCACGCTGAGTGACAAATGGATCGGACGAATGATTATGACGGTTAAATATGAAGGAAGACGCCGCATGTGTTGTTGCATACTCGATTTACAAACACGGAACATTGTCTGCGCTTTTTAAATAAATGCAATGTTGTTTATTTTGACATTCATAATGATCCTTTATCGAGTTATTATGTGCAAGTATACGCGGTTATGTTTTTACTTTAATTCTTTTTCATAAGTGAGCTAGCTACGAGCGAAACAATGATACGCATGAAAGTTTGTGAGATGGAGGGTTACACCGGATATTGCAGCAGACGCCCCACGCGTCTTAATAATCATATAATACCGAAGTAAAGACGAGCTCACGCCTCCCCATTGCGCGTCTTCACCTCTGAGAAGACTCGCCAGATCACCGGAATCCGAAGAGTTCTCTATGCGGAGCCTGTTCGGAGGCATCTGCTTGGCGATATGGTCTTTTGCGACCCCTCGCGACTACCACTGTTCATTTTACGAGGCTCCACTCGAGGCGAGCCGTCAAACCAGCGTAATATCGGGTAATCCTCAGCAAGGTGGCTGAGGGAGCAGGACAAGGGCAGAAAAGGGGTGGCACGCGTTACTCACGAAAAGGGGGATTCTATAAGACGGAACGGGAGTTGTGTCGAAAGACGTTCGCAGGAGTGAGACAAAGAGCAGGTGGTAGCTGCGAAGGATGACGGAGAAGGCAGGGACGAATCCCCAAGTACTTGATATGCGGCGGGCGACAGGAGGGCCGCTTGCGGTCTTAAGCCTGCAATTCCGAGCAGAAATATGCCACACCTCCGCCTTAAAGCTCCTCTTTAACGGTCGAACTACGCCGAAATTAAGCGGAAGGAAGAAGGTCTTCTCCCGAACTCTCGAAGAGACCCTTCCTCGACCGCGTAACTTGCGATAGCTAGATATTGGGGTTATAGGTAAGAGTTGCGATTTTAACCACGCGATGCTACAGCTATAAAGATTCTTCGCGAGCGTCCATATTGACGATAAATTCTCGCCAAGCGGCGTACTGGATTCTGTTCTTACCATTGTGGCAATAAAGGGTAGTTCATGAGACGCATCATAATTTAAGGAATTTTGCTATGATTTATTTATTTTCTTATTGCTTCCACGTGGTATTTTCACGGGACTTCTCGCTTTTTGGAGTATTTTTCCGTACAGTTAATAGCTTTTTTAAATAAGTTTGCCGAATTGTAGGATAATTCTGTAATTGGTACTGGACTGGGTTTTTTTTTTTTAAATCAAGAAAAGAACGATAGAGAGAAATATTTCATTGTTGGTGTGATATAATACATTATTCTGTAATTATATTTTATCGATCAATGCATGTACTTACAAAACGCAATTGCATTCGTTTGGGATTTAAAATGAAATTTTTTATTTTTTGGTATAAGTCGACTACAATGATAAATCTTATTGAACAGTGAAAGATTTTCTCCTATCTCTTTTTTCCGCTTTAATTCAGAAAAGAGCTTTTTTGAAAAGAAGATATATATATTTATTTTATTTATTTGGAGAATAGAATTTTATATTATATTAAGTATTCATATTAATATGGCGGCTTCAATGATTCATAATTTTATTTAAAAAAAATTCTGTAATAACGGATGGTACTCTTACGACATGTATAAAATTCTTATTCTTGTAATAATAAAACGAAGATATGTCGCAAGAAGAAGAAAACACGTTAATGAAACGTACAAAAGACGATGTCAAATTATTTGAACGCGTAGAGTATTTCGGACTTGAAGAAGTGATTTTTATTTAGACAAAGTTGACTCTCCTGTCTGTCTTCCACCGACTTGGTCCAGAAAAGAGAATAGCGTCTCTCTTTGTTGCCAGCGATTTGACTCTCCGTCCTGTCCACGACTCTGTTCTAGACAGACGTACGCGTGTAGGAGTCACGTCATTACGCGGCGAAGAGCGACAGGATGACACACGCGGAACCCATAAAGCTGATGTCGCGCGGGGGGACTCCCGATGGAATTTTAATGAGCGGCATTTCGTCGGTACTGTCGGATTTTCGGAGTGACACGTTAATGCTTTCCAAATGTACGTAACGCACCTTCGTGAGACGCTGCGAACACGCCGCCCTGAAGCTCGTAGACCTTTACGGAGTGCCGTCTCGTGCGCACTACTTTGGAATATCTTTTCTTTTCGAGCGTGAGTGTCTTGTATAGAGAGGGTTGAGATTAAAAGAAAATATTTTCAACTTACATAGGGCCGAGAACGAGTCAAATTCAGTAGTAGGGTTATGTGTGAGTTATATTAAATTACAGATCAGCGAGTATGACGAAGGTTCGCGTATTACGTGTAAACACATATAGGCATGAAAATTTTGTGAGAAAGAATTATTTTCGTGGTACCTCATCTCTTCTTGTATAACGTTCAATTTTGTATCCGTTTAAAACATCGTCAAAATAATACCGCGCAACGCAGTAAGGATATTAGTTAATTCGGCATGTTAATACATCATGCGAAATAATGTTTCATTAAAAAGTTTTTCTCTCCGTACTCAAAACTTTGCTCTTAAACGAACTTAGTCTAAACTTTTTATGCAGTCTGTAGATGTTTAAACTGTAGGAAAGTACTTCTATATTGTACACATTCTCAAAGTGTGTTAAATATAAAATTTGTGCGTGACTACGATGTTTTATGATATTAAAAGGCATACGCATTACAAAGTATTATTAGTGTTAAAATTTATGCATTTTATACATATTCTGTGTTTTCGTTTTCTTTTTTTATGCGTACATGCTTTTATCACGATAAAGGGAAAAAAATGTAAAAATTAATACGTACACGCTGTAAAGGAAAATTTCATAAAAGGGATATTTTAATTCATTTTATAATTGATTTTGTTATAAGTAACACTACCAAAAACTTAATTTTCTCTTTATTCTCTCTCGATACATGTTCCGGACATGTATATATGATATATATACGAAGGCAACCGAACGTTGTCACTAAACCTATTACATTTCATCTATTTCACGTGTCCCGGTCACACCCGCCTTTTAACATGTAATTATTTCTTTACTTCCTGTTTGCGCGCGCGTATCAGCTGGAGTTCCATTGGTCTCGCTTATTGAATTTCGCATTTAAGATCTAGCTTAGATCTCGATTGAAAATGAGTTGCTGCTCGAAGCACGAACGAAACAACGAGCCTGGAATACATGGACCCAGCACATTTGTCACCACAGAGAGAACGTTGCGGCGAGCTGATATAAATAGGCGCAGCGGTGACAAACGACCGGTTCCTACGGCAAAATAAGCAAACATCGGTCCTGACGGTAGGGTACGGGGTGCAGTGTGGTGTCGTAGGTGCCTGCATCGGTAAGTTCGGGTCTCCTTCGCCGAACATGACGAAGCTTATACGTGAGTAAACGCATATCTGTGCGCCGCGACTCAAGCGAGGAACTCATCCTGGAAGGATATCGGTTGAGACTTGCGAGACATATTTTTATTCGTAAGAGCTAGAGAAAGCGAGAAAGGCATCGTAAACGAGTTAGAGTGTGGAAGAAAGAAAGAGTGTGTGTATGTGCGCGTGCAATGGGCTGGTCTCAGCAACGAGCCGCGAGATATATCTGTGCAGACGCGTCTATATTTACGCGGGCTATCGAGACGAGAAGGAGAGAAAGATAGCGCCGTGCATCATCGTCGAATGAAAAATCTGGCGTTTCCTGATGAGAAACGATATTTATAGGGCCCGCGCGCGGTTGGTTGTACATGTCCGAAGTCATGAGCCCGACGTTGATAGTGATCCTATTATGGATGGATCGACTCATTCGGTTGGCGTGCCAATGGTTGATGCTATCCTTTCGGGAGAGATTTTACGTACTTGGCCTATAATCAGATATACATATATGTATGCGAGTCGCCGCGCAAATGAATTGCCGTGGCGAGTGGTATAAGGTAAGACTCCGAGGGAGAGAGAGAGAGCGGTCGCTCATTTTATTTTCCGAGTCTGATTTATGTTGCGTCGGGTGCGGAGGGGAGTCGCGGGATAGCTCCGGCGCGAAATGCTTAAGAGATTGACTCGGTAGGAGAACGGACGTCGCTCCCGATCGTATTGCGCGTATACGTACATGCTCAGCAGGCCGAGCGGCCGATTAATTGCTAGGCGTATCGCTTTCAGAGTACGCTCTCGCACAAGCACTCGAGCCGTAAGCGATTACTTATGATGCGAAAAAGGAAGAGGTCCGTGTCGCCGTGGATGCAAATGCAGCCAGCGGACGATAGAGAGTATCGATCCTATCGGGGCCGTCGTGCTCGTCGCCGCGTCGCGTCGCGCCGGAGTCGTCGGAAAAGTCGCGGCTTACCGACCGCGCCGCGCCGGTCGACCGCTTGGAATGTAACCAAGTCCACGAGCAAATAAATGGTATGGGCAATGCGGCCGGCGCAAATGAAGCCGGTGAAATTTAATTCTACTGTTCGCGCGGAGGAGAGATCCGCCGTCGCGTCGCGTCTATTGTTGAATCGCTGCCAGCGCGTAGATCCGAGGAATGCGACGCGACGCGACGCCTGCACGCCTCGCCCCCGTTGTGACCTACATGCATGCCGATTTTATTGAGGCATTTCGAAATACGGGATGCTCTTCCTGGAAAGAGCTCGCGCGAAATGCACGATCGCGCTTCCGTGATCGTAAATTTCGAGATTATCATTACACTTCCTAATGAGAGTCGACGCAACCGACGAGGCTGAATAGCAAACGTTTCCAGTTACTAGCGCACACTAAAATCGATGCCATTCATCTCGGAAAACACGCGCTCAGTTGCCAACGATTTTTTTGAAACAGTGCCCAACTTTTGGCTTGGAAAAGCGTTCGCGCTTGAAACTTTTCTACGAGCGTGAATATGAATGCGCTCAAGGGAGAACGTGAGCGAATGTGATAACTTTTATACAGTTTGTCTTTTTACTTTATTGATGGAATTCGTCAAATATAATATATTTCAGTAGTGTTATATGTATGAGCGTACTCGGGATTTCAGTCAGAAAGGAGAGCACAAATTTATTTTCACACAAAGCTTATTAAAATATTTATTTCAAGGGTGGCTATTAGTATTGTATCTAAATTGAACAGATATCACTTTTGCAACAAAAGTAGGTCGAACGAAACGCGAGTAAAACGCTATATAGGAGAAAACTTGTCAATTTCATTTAAGCCGTTATACAAACCAGTCTACGAATGTCAGTATAAATGTATTAACTATGAATTAAAAGGTGTTTTTTATTGAATATTTTTACGGTAGAAACAAAAATTACATCAATGAATATAGATTTAAACAAAAAGCTTCAAATGAAAATACTTATAAGCTCAATCGAAGTGTCAAATTCTAATTTTATGAATCTTTGTTTGATTTTCATGAAACTTTGTATAGAGATACATACATAAAGATTATGTAAATAGATTAATTTAGAAAATATTAATTGGTACGGAAAAATAATTCTTAAAGAGTGAAATCACTCTTTATAGTTAAAGCAGTTTATTATTTTTTTGTTATATCAAAAATTATGTAAGATATTAAAAAATGTATTACACAAAAGTTTTATGATAGAATATGTGTGTATATCGACAGACATTGCGAAGATAAAATTGAATTTCAGTTTTCGGGGTTCAAGTTCGGTTCTTTTCTGTTTAGCACGCCTTAGTACCCTCCACACGTACTCTTCATAAATGATTAGGATTGTCAAATTTGAATTCCAAAATTGAATTCAAATCTTATTCTTATTAAAATCTCGTTTGAAATTACATCATATTCAAAACTGTACCACTTTAATAGTATTTTGCGTTTATTAGATGATAAGGAATCAAAATAATCAAATTTTATTTAAAATTATTCGATAACTCGCAAACTAACTTTTAACGTCTTATTATATTTGAATGTAGTTTGTTACGATTCATAATGATTTGTTTTCGCTAACAGTTTCTTTGAGGAGGCGCTTAACTATAAATACACGCGATTTTTCTCTCGGTAGTGAACCATTTTCCTGGTTCTTCCCAATTAAATCCATCACATCGGAGGACCCAGTAGGCAAGCTGTGCTATACCATCGATGGTTCACCCGGGGAAATCAGGCGTAAGAAAAAATGGAGCGAGAAGAGAGAGAGAGAGAGAGAGAGAGAGCGCGAGGAGGTGCCAGTGAAAACGGAAGTGAAACGTTACATCTGGCTTAACGGACATAGATGTGTGACGGTATATAAGGCGTTCTATATTTACCGGATTCCTGTCGTCGCATGATTCCTATACCACGGCGATAAACGCTTGTCCTCAACGACAGATTTACTCTCGCGAAGGGTATTTCCTGATTCCACAGCGGGTACCAATCCCCCTTTCTCTTTGTGACTGTAGATCCACGGGGGAGATTATAGGGTGATGTTTCGCGGAGAAATCTTAATTGGACAGAGTTCGCTGGAGTAGCCCGAGTTAAAGACGTTTGCGTGATAAAGAATACCCATGGTAGGATTAATCGACTTGCCGCTATTATCAAGAGTAATGGGGGAAGAAGGTAAATACACATGTATAAGTTGTGTATGGCTAGAATCATATTTCACGATAATGATGTTTATACATATACTTCTAATCAGAGAAGATCCACAATTTTTTTCCATAAAGAAGATTATTTATTTAACAAGAATGATATTTAATACTGGCGGATTACTGGAATTAACAATGTAATTCATATGTTTAGTTCGTTAACGAGTTACATTCGTCGAGAGGTATAATTGGCAATTTGTGATTTTCTTAATGAGACGAGTATCTCGTTCGCTACCGTTCGATCTATTTCAATTGTTTCGCCGGTGAATGCATTCGATTTTATTTTACTCTGCGGTGCCGCGAGGTGGTTTTCGAATTTCTCACAATTAACGAGGAGATGTATAGAGGCGAGGCTTAGCATGTACCCTACACGCTGTGTGCGATCACTAGAGATATCTTCTGTAAGCAGGCAGGGGTCCGCGCGCGGCACGTGGATGCGTTTTGTTTTGGTACAAATAGGAACACGGCGCCTTGGCACCCGGAGCGGATTGGCTTGTCAAGTTGCCAGGCCCTCTCGCGAATACGGGATGCCCCCGGGTTTAGTCAGCGGCATTCCGGGAAGCCGGGTTTGCGCGTACCCGATGAATTATTGCGCCGATTTAGAAAGGCCGTGCCGGTCGCGAATAACCGGAATAGTGACGCGCCGCCACTTCCTCAGGCACCTTCATCGCGCCGATGGATACCCTCGTGCGGTTTGCCATGCTCCGCGACGTGTAGACACTTCGCGCCGTGAAACTCGCTCGAAAAGTAATCCCGTATACGAAAGGTACACGCGAGGGAGTACCTCGCTCCCGGGATAAGCCTTATCCAATTGTATCTCGATCGCTACTGAAAAGTCGTACGACGCTATCGACGTATAAATCGCTTTAGGAGAGCTCTTGTTGCACGTACGACTTACGAAACAATAACGACGGGATAAAGACATCTATTGGCTCTTGTGGATTCTCAGGTACTCGGGAACAAAGATATCGAAGGATGTATACGTACGTATATGCGTGTATACGTAACCGAGAGATTGTAGATAAGGGATTATGAATACAGTTTCGTAATGAGCAATCGTAAGTTTAAGATCTCTCTGTATGTACGATATCTCTATTCGATGAATCATTGCGATGATTTCGAAATGTCCGCTGGAGTATATGTATTAGTCAAGGTACAGCTTCTTTAATATCGCCATCACACACGCGGACGCTGAGCGCATGAATATCTTTTGTGAAGTCAATCGAAACTTGTCATGTATCGAAAGGGCAAATATTGCACGTTCCTTTTGATCCTTATCGATAGATATGATGTAATAGACTAATAAAATAAAGTTATGACAAACAGAGACGATGAAACCAAATTAATGGATCAAGATGATAATTTTGTAAATTAAAGATAAAGAGGTATAATATTTAAATATATACGATAACAATTTATTTTAACGTTACGCGGACTTGCTCGTAGAAAGAGAAAAATAAACATTTCGGAAATTAATTGTCCATTATAAATTACGAACTAACGAGTAAAGATACATGACTTGAAGATATGTTAAATAATTTTCGGAATGTAAATCGATGCGTACGCATCTTTCGTCGATTCACAGAGTTAGCATGCATATCGCGATCGTGGAGCAGGAACGAGCGCCTTCGGAAAGTTCGACTAACGTTGATCTACGTGCTGGAAAGATAATGCATAATACATCTCTGAGACGGCGGAGAACGACCGCGCGGTGGTTGGCGTCGGGTCCGAGGGGGTGTACTCGGTGCAGTCATAAATTTGCAATAATGCAAATGCCTCGTAGCTTCCGTGCGCTCGGGCTTACGCTCGGTAGCCTACTTTACGGTACCGGCGCAGTGGTAAACGCAGTGGTCTCGTAGCGGAGAATGCAACGAGATGAGCGCCCCGAGGAATATCTCCGAGAGAAAGAGAGAGAGAGGGAGAGAATCGTCGCTATTATCGGCCGCACGGTCGTCGTCCGTAATTCTGTCCGCTGGAAGTTACCCGGGTAACCTTTTCCGCATTATTACGACACCACGGGGCGATTATCCGCTAAAATGTTACTTCGTATAAACGATATTTTTACGGTAATTGGTGACATTTGCGACGCGCCTGACGAACGAGCGATTCGTGCGGCTTTTATTGTTCGCTCGGTATTTTCCGCGGTAATAAAGCAAGTATACGTGGAACGTGGGATGACCGTTTACTTTAGCATTTTCGGGATGTGGATCAAATCAAGCTACGAAGTTTCAAAGAGAATTGAAATTCTTTCGGGATTTATCATTTCTCCGAAACATTCGGCTATTTTTCTGCACTCAGAGAAAAGTTTCTTTCTCTTCCCTACAAAAAAGTGTGTTTGAATAAAAGAAATTTGTGTGCATTGTTATATGATTATGAAGAAAAGTTTCTTTGATTTAAACGTTATTTCTTGAAATCGAGTAAATTTTTATTTTCTGCAAAGATATTTTCATTTCAACTTGAAAAAAATCAAAGAAAACTGATTTCTTTAACTTAACATAACTTTTCTGTAGGCGTGTTGTTTGTTTTTATATAATACAATTATTTTATACGGTAGGGCAATGAATTTTATATTCTCGTATGCTGCTGCGTCATGTTTCCAAAATATCCAGGATCAATACTCGACAGTCGTTTTACGATCAGTCGTATGGGACGTCTTTACGATCTAGACGCTCCATCTCGCTCCTTTTCAAGTCGTAGGCCTAGCGAAACGGATATATAGCTGTGACATGCGTCACGTGCGTAGTTGGAGGCGCGGACCACGTGTCATTAGCTGCGTAAGAGTCGAGAAGTGGAAGTAGCGGGGGTGGAAAGTGGTCTTCTTCCTATGTTGTGCGCCCGACTTTCCTCGCTGACCCACACCGAGTCTCTCGGAATCGCAGTTTAATGGCAGCGAAGATCACAATGACGCTGGAGGGATAGATGCGTCGAAAGTTTCATGGGGGTTCCACGGGAGGATGACTCACGTCAGTGTCCCCCGTACGCGCGAGTCGAGATTTATGCCCGCCTTTTTCGCGAGTAAACCAAGTTCCCTTACTTCCCCTTTGCCTGCGTCGTCTCTTCGATGAGTTTCCTTTTCTTCAGGCGGAAGAGAAGAGAAAGCGTAGGCATAGGAAGGAAGAGATGACGTTTTAATGTTAACGAAGAGCCACAACTTCTTCTTTCCCCCTATGACAGTGCAACGTTAGGAATCCTTGCGAGGGATTTCGAATTACGATTGATAATGCAGTTTTGGCGGGGGGAATTGATGTTTCTCGGTAGATCGAGTTTTTCCGGAGTGGGATAAGAGGAAACGATGCGTGTAGGGTGAAATCCCGATGAGAGAGAGTGGATGAACTGGTTATTGAAATTAGGTCGAAATATAACAAAGTCCTGCGGCGGCGTTGGGAAACAAATATTTCAGGAGGCATTCAAAATATGTATTTTACATTTCTCTGCTTTCGACAACCTTCACGTTCCAACAGTCTCAACATTTCGTAACGAAGTTATCTCTGTGTAAGGAATTTAATTTCTATTTCGAAAAGGCGCGATTATTAATCAACGCAGAGAGAAGTTTACCTTATCATAAAGTACGACGTTAAAAGGAGAATAAGGGTCTTTCGTGGGAATGACATTGCAGAACCTTCTCTCGTTCGATGGTCCCTTAAAGGAAAACAGACCACGACCAGATGCCGTTAAATTGGCACTCGTAGTCGTCCCAAAGCGGCCGTGGACCGGAAACAACCGAATTGGGGGACAAATTTAATTTAGCCAAGGCGCGAAACGCGCGTTGCTAACAAAGCAGTCGAAGATGGTTCCTCCTTTCTCTTTTTTATTGTGGATTAAGGATATTACTACTTTCACGCACTTTATTTCTATATTTTTTAACTTTGCTAAAGTATCTAAAAGTTAGATACATATCTGAAAATAATTTCATTTGGACCATTAAAATAATTATGTAGAATGCTCAAGATGGTCACTAGAATATTCAATTTTTTTGCAACATTTTACTTGTCATGCTTGTGCATCCTACATAATAATTTTAATAATCCAACAAAAATATTTTCAGATATTTAGCTAAATTTTTTAATACTTCAACAAAATCAATCTTTTTGTATAATTTGAAATTAATTTTATTGAACAATGAAAATAATTATATAGGATGGTCAAGTTGATTACTAAACTATTAAAATTTAATAAAATTATTTACAGATTTTAATATTCAGCGTTATCAAGATCTTTATAAGATTATGTTATGAGCATCAAATCAGTACTTTACTAAGTAATTTAATTTGTGATGTCACTACTGTACTTCAAATCGGTTTGCGTTTCAAAACTGAAAAATTAATAATTCGGCGTGCAATTTAAATGATGATATAAATAGTATATATGATAAATTCACATAGAATTATTTAAGCACTTACGAGAGCCAGCTTGACCGTTAAAAATCTTTTTTTCTTGTTGCGTGTTCACATGTACTTGGAAATTCTTTGTTTAATACTATTAAACTTTGCAGCATTGTTCGTCATATTTAACTTCTCTATACAATCATTTTAATAATCGAACAAAATTATTTGTAGATTTATCTAAATTTTTTTATACTTCAGCAAAATTGTTCTTCATCTATTTCAATTCATAGACATTGCGTAAATGTTTTTTTCCTATCTGTCTCTTTTGAATTCAAATCAGAAAGATGAAACTGGCTTTCACATTGCACTTGAGGAGGAAGAGTTAATATCGAGTCGCCCGAGGAGAGGACTTGGTAATTCTCCTCTTACACATAATTAATCCACGCCTCCGCAACAAATCGCGGCACTCGCGCGAGAATCTTCCACTATTTATAGAGCGATCTATTTGCGCCCGCGGAGAATACACCCCCCGACAGTCATACCTCGTGACGTCGGTTCCCAGCTCGAAAAAGCGCGCGAACAACGAAGTGGAGGAAGATGAGACGCAGGACCGTGAGGTAAAGGCCGCTAACGAGACCTCCGCGCGATTAACATCGGCATTTTAACTACGCAGGGCCCCCGTTGATTCAAACGGGGCCCATGCAACTCCTACGCGTAATCGTGCCGGCGAATAACGAAGGCCGAAGGCCTTTGCCTTCCAGTACCGTACATGAAATCCTCTTGTTGAGGGCGCACGTTGTTAGATCGGTATCGCATCGGCGCGTGGAACACGCCGCGCCAGAAAAGGAAGGAGATTTGGGCCCAGCCTCGAGGGTAAGATCGATTCTGAATGGAGCACGGTATCTTTCTGAAATTGAATATCTTTATTCGCACTTTAATGCGCCTTCTTATGCTTTCACCGTTAATGTTAAACCGGTGTGCGTAATTAAGTCGTATTTTGTACTCGGCGTAAAATCGGCCGAGATCGACAAATTTGCCCGTGGCTGCGTTAGGCAATCGCGTTAAACAGGGGTTTCGTTGCTACTTTGTAATAATTAAAAGCGAAGTACTTTATAGAGAGTCGTTTCGTAGTTTACGACCGTGTAAGAGAGAATATTATTGATTGACAGTTTTTATAACCGGATTAATCGCTGTACGCGGTGTTTAGATTTATGTTCCGTTCGTTGCGTCAATCGAAATCAAGTCAACGTTTCGGAGTTTGTATACAGTTGTGTAAGAGACGTATCTGTTT
>NW_017277125.1:2245364-2284209 GCF_001594065.2 Cyphomyrmex costatus | reverse complement strand
CCCCCCCCCAATCGTTTGTGATAAATATACTGCAGTCTTTATAAATATTAGACGAAAAATAATGCGATGTTTCTTTTTTGGTCGTGCATTCGCGCGGGAGTTCAGAGAGAATCGATAAAATATCGGACAGGCTTGCTTTTACATGTGGCACGTCACATACGCTGTTTCGCAGTTGATAGAATAACAGAAAACGCGTGTTTACTTTCGCAACATGACTTTCCACGCTCGTTCGTGATTTCGTTCGTAATCCGCGTGCAAATAGGCTAGTAAGGATCTAAATGATTTCTTACTAACAATGTGTATAGCTCAATCTGATGACCAATTGAGCACGCCGGAATGTAGGACATATTCATTTATATAGACGTGAAATTTATAACGAAGGCATATTTGAGATTATAATGAACTGTGTGTTATAATTAAAATTTATACATTATAATACTTTTTTGACATTTTTCAACTCTGTTGCGTGAAACTTTTTATTTGTAAACCCTTACACAGAGAGAAAATTTTGCTAAAATATTTAAAAATTTAGCTAGATACAGATTTGAAAATAAGTTTGTTAGACTATCAAAATAAATTATGTAGGACGCTCAAGTTGTTGCAGCATTGTTTGTTTTGCTTCAGTGCTTTATGATATATAATTATTTTGACAGTTGAACCAAATTATTTTCAGATATGTATTTAGCTTGTTTAAAATTTCAGCAAAATTGTCCTTTCTGTGTTGTATCATCCAATATTGTTTCTCAAAAAGATTAGAATTATATGATAGAGGTATTAAACGTATTATTAAGTACGGACAAATTGCTTGGCAAGAGGAAATTTTTCTTGTCCTCTATACTGAATCTTATAATATCTCGAACAATATCAGTATACGATATCTGCATCGATAGCTTTAACCGATAGCTTTAACCGTTCGATGATGAAACTTTCACATTTCGCTTTAACGAGCCGGCCGGCGTTTCTTGCAGGCGATCATTAATTTGATCAATGATCCATTACGCGGAGCACGCGCGTTCCCTGCCCCGCATTATATCGCTCAATTCTTCTCAACGTCCGACGGCTGACCCGAATATCTCCCGCATTCTCTCTCGAGCAAGTCCTGAGCCGAGAGTCCTCGTAGAGAGGCGAGATACGACGCGACCGCGACGACATCGTGTTACCTCGCAAGGCGGAATTGCCGGAGGTTCATCGTTTCCCGTCGCAATTGTTGCGTGGACCGTTGTCTCTCGAGTTATCGTCCTGTGCCTCGCGAGAATTAACGATACTTTTATTGGCCTTGTTACTGGTTAATTGCGCGAGTTCGCCCACACTGACGAAGCGGAAGCCTCCTATCCTCGACGTCGCCGTCGATTCAAACATATATCGCATCGTGTTCTACGAGCTGCGTCTCGATGCACTTTTTACCATTAGCCGCTGTCGTTACCGATTACTCGAGGTTCGGCATTTTATGCAGCGGATCTGCTCGCGCGATGCATCCTGGTGATTGACGTATCTATAGGTACGTGTAGACGCGTAACGCTTCAGATGCGCTTTAAACCGGTTTCCAGAGCAGTAGTGAAGGCAGCTTTGTTTACGGGGCCCACCGGGGCCGTTTGTCGTGGCGCTACCGCGGTTGAATTTATATAAATGGGCCCTGGGCTTTGCCTTTTCATCCCTCTCCTTGTTTCTCTTTCCGTCTCTCTTTTTCGATCTTCCTCCCTGTGCACGGTCTCGCGCCGCTTGTCTAAGCACCCGCCGGCCCAGAGGCTTTAATCAAGCATAACAGCTGTAACGGCGTAATCAGCGACGATCACGGGGTGCTACAAGCAGAACTATTAATATCCATTTGGAAGTTGGCCTCTCTCTCTCTCTCTCCCTCCCTCCCTCCACTCTCCTCTTTCCTCTTTGCCTCGTTCTGCATCGCGCCGCCGTTTGTTCCTCTCGTGCGCGTGTCTCTGTCACGCTCGAGCGGCACAAGCAGTAAAATTGGACGCGAGGGGTGCCTGAGCGAACGAGGGTGACTGGTGGACGAGGCGAGCACATGGGATGAGGGAATGGACGGAATACCCATACTCGTCGAACGCTGTGCCAAGCTCTGTGCGTCGACAGCGAGAAAAGGGGTTGCGAATCGATCCGAAAATACCGAACCGGAAATTGCTGCGCAGCCTGCGCGACGCGTGCCTGCCTTCTAACTGATCGGGAGATCGTCGCCTATTTCGGAATTCCAGTTCCGTGTGTCGTTGGTATTTCGCATTGATTGCGCACGCCGGTCTTTAGAAATGTTTGTTCGTCGAATACACGCGATGCCACTTGATTCAACTATCGTGGTCTCGAGCTGTTTGTCATCGTCTTTATATCAAATTGGGCTGTTAAATTATATTTATTGCATCTATTCCGTTGCGAAGTATCATGGTAACTTACGCGTAGAACGTAGATATTTATAGATGAAAAGAATACGACCTATATGAAAGTCGAGAGACTATAGAATTCCGAGATTAGAATTCCGCTTAATGACAGAAGTGCATGACGTTCTTTTGTTCTTTCGCTTTGAGTCTTAATTAGAGGGTTCCGCAGGAAGCTCATTTTCTAGCTAGTTCTCATGTACAAAGGATTGCCTAGTGGTCGACGATTCTTTCCTTTTTTCCCTCCATTTTGCGGCAGTCGCTAGCACCGAAATAACGCGAAGCACTGTCGCGAGTTAGCGCGTAATTTTTCGTTCCACCGCTTAGTCGTGCACCACCGTTCTTCCCCTTTTTCTCGTGTTCGTCTCGTGAAATTCTAGCAGCTTGTTATAACGAACTTTCGAAACTAGCTGAGATTTGCATGGCATTACTATGGTTGCTCCCGCTCGCTCGCGCGTGCACGCTCGGCAATATCGTCGCCGTAGCATTTTAAGGAGGCTTTGCGCGAGAACTGCCGACCCCGTAATTTACATTAACTAGGCGCTCAAGAATGACAAAACTGACTGCGACGTAAACTTATAATTCTCCTGCGTGGTTTCCCGTCGACTCCTCCGTCGCTAGTTTAGCGTCTTTATATAGGTATCTCGTACAAACATATTGCCGCGGTTCATTCGCTAGTCTTCATTAAGAATTTTCATGGTATTTGCTCTCATTTTGCTGCTTCCTTAATACCTCGCAAAACATCATAGACTTATGTAAAGCTGTTCCAGATACGTGAATTTTATTAATTTAAATTGCACACTTTGTTCATATCTGACAGTACTGAATAATTATCATATGTTATTACTTTCAAATGTTTATTATTTTTGTTATATCTTAATAAATTTCTTGCTAAGCAAAACTTGAAAAGAGTATTATCGATTTGTAATAAAAATTATAAGTTTTACTTTTTGCAATAATATTCTTAAGCTGAATCTGTAAAAACATTTTTACTTTCAGTAAAACACGAAAAAGCTTCAAAGTAAATATTTTATTCAATAACACGCTAAAATATTTATACATCTATTATTTAAAACATTTTACGTATTTTTCTGGAAGCGTAAATGAAGATTTTCCAGGTATAACCATATAACATATATAAAGTACAAACTTGATTGAACTACCAATCCAGTTCTATAAATACGTTTTATATAATAAACAATATGGACGTGTATGCATTCGAATGTCGGTATGTAATGCGATGAGCCGGGTAACAAATGGCGGGGAAGGCTGATCCGAGCGCGTAATGAGCTAGAATATCTATTAATACCGCAAACTCGGAGCGCGGTTTCTCCGTTCCGACGTGAAATTCGCGCGAACATCTCGCACCAAAATCGAAACTCGGCGAGCTTTATTGGATTTTCGATGGGAAAATAGTTTGAGCGTGTGGGAAAAAAAGTACACGTTGCGGCAAAGAAGCCCGGCGAAAGAGTATCTCTCAATTAAAGATAATTAAATTAATTGGTCCATGAGACAATCAGGCCAATTATCGATACCAATCAACGATCGCGCCGCGCCGCTGCGTTCTGCCAATGTGGCTGCACCCACGGGACTTTTTTACTCGGATGACAAACCCCATTAATTACAGAGCAACGGAGGCGACCCTCCAAAATTAGCACCCTCCGTGCAGAGCGAAGTTGCCAATTTCAGGTGGGTTTCAGCACGACCGTGCAGTTTTCACGTATCTTTTCGCGGGTCTCTTTCCTCCTCTCTCTTTCTCTCTTACTCTCTGAAAGACGATACTGCTGTCACTGTTTATGCTCTCAAACTCTCAACAACTTTATAAATTGCAAGTGTATAAAATGAGGGAAAACTGAGACCAGTTAATTACACTGTTAGAAGATTTGTATCGAACATTTCACATGTCCCAAACGGTCTAATCAAATTTTTGTTATCATGTGACATAAGATATGTTAGAGAGCAACGTAGTTAAAAAATGATCACATAAAAAATAACACTGGCATAGTTTGTAAACAAACTGTGGAAGTATATTTTATTTAGTATAATTAACATTTATGATATGTTAAATTAACACGTATTTCTTTTTTTTTAAACATTATTTTTACGTTACTTATTCACTTACTCATAAATTGTTAAATTATGTATGTCAAATTAACACTCGAACAAAAAAAATTCAACGTAAGAGTACCGCGAGTGAATCGTTTCCAACACAAATACAATGTTTTTTGCCTTGTACGAACCTGTGAGAAATTTATGACTGTTTCTAGCTGGTCTATCACGTTTGTTTACAGACTTGTACGTCGTCGCCAGTAAACACGTAAAGTACGATTTAATATTAATCCGTGAAAATCCGTAATTGCATGTTACTACGCTAACGCCGGTATTTCACAAGCCGCGGTTACGCCAATCCGCGTCTCATGATCATAGGTCTTACATCGATATTTTGTGATTAAATGATTGTCGAGATTGATATCTCAATTGGTGGGTAACGATTTCCACGTTACTAAACGAGCGGGTGTTTTCGCGTTGAGAAATGCCTACTTTCTCGCCAGTGTGGGGATTTCTCTTGTCAGCGATTGCTTTAATCACACAGAAAGTAAGGCTCAAATTGATAGGTACAAAGGATGTTGAAACGCGCTAATTGCATAGTAACACGGTAGCGCATGAATTTTGCGCGAACGAGGCGATAAAATACGCGGATGACTGGACCGGAATATTATTATGATCCCGCTTCAGCGTCGAAAGAGATATCACTCGGTGATAAAAGGAAAAAAAAAACAGCTGGATATTGGATTTTAATTTAAGGTCAGGATAATAACGCTTTTAATTACACTCGACTATGTAATTAACTAATCTATCGTAAATACATGCAGATATTGTTACTCCTGTAACTGTCGCAATTTTGCGATCACGTTCGGTCGCGAACGATTCAATGAGTAAAAGCATTTAAACCGTACAGATGCTGTTTATAGAAGTCCGTAATTATTAGTAGTGATTACAATGTGTAAAATACATTCTGCGCGCACGCGTGACTGATGTTCATACATATTTAAACAGACCACAAGCCTGTACAGCCCTCCGTCCTCTCGAATCGAATAATGTGAAAAAGTTGGTTTACACAGCGATTGAATAATCATTGGTTTAAACGGTTATTAATATTTTTCGAGCTTGTTATTTTAAAATAATTAAATACAACTTTATGTGTAGATCA
Organism: Cyphomyrmex costatus; assembly: GCF_001594065.2. Classification (NCBI taxonomy): domain Eukaryota; kingdom Metazoa; phylum Arthropoda; class Insecta; order Hymenoptera; family Formicidae; genus Cyphomyrmex; species Cyphomyrmex costatus. The sequence continues at coordinate 2,278,617 of NW_017277125.1, read as the reverse complement.
TTCTTACAATTTGTATAATAATATTTAGCAAAAGCACGGTTTTATACGGTTTAATCTTCACACGCAACATTTGTGATGAACCGATAAACTTTTATAAAGACTTTCTTCATATCATTCTGCACGAAATACGCTTTCCGGAAATTATTGCGATTTAAACGCTAATCTTGAATACAGACATGCATATCGAATAATATCTGCGCCTTGCTATTAGCACCAATCTCGTCCGCAAATTAGCATCTGGTGTCGTAATCCTAATGGCCGTTCATTCCAGCTGCTCCGTTGTTCAAACAGTTCTTGCAACAGTACGCGCATGCAGACAATTTCCCTTAGATAAACACGCAGGCCGGCGTTACACGGAAACACGCGAAGATGATTAAAGCTAAGCAGTCATTACGTGCGCCGCGTGATTGGCCGAGTCTGCTTCGACTTCCGCGCCGAAAATCCGCACCCTCGGTGGTGTGCGAGCGGGTAACAGAAAATTATCACCACCGCATATCGTACTCAAAGGGACTCCGCGCCACGCGGTACCCTTTCCCCTTCGACCGCATTACTTATTCGCAGTAGTGCACGAGGGGATACCTCGCGGTATTCGTTACTAATGGGCGTTCTATTTAGCGGCGCCCTCAGCTCTCTAGAGACGTGTCACGCGTCACTGACTTCCCCGCGCATCTCCCATCGCACAAGCGCTCGATACTGACAGCGCCGTCCGAACGTCAAAGATATCCCAGAAGTCAGGGAATCGCACGTGTGCGTCTCTCGATTTATTGTACGCGTTCTCGTTGTGCGCGCTCTCGCTTGCGAGGGTAGCTCGATGCCGTGCGAGCGTGTGAGTCTGCATGTGGTGACACTTTTGCCAAGAGGGAGAAGAACGCGCCGACGCGCGTGCCCCTCGATCAACGTCAATCAGCCGTTAAACAATAACGCGCCGTGCAAAGAGGATTTTATTGTATTGCGGAGAGAGCAAAGTTGGAGGCACAATGCGGCCCCCTTCGTTCTTTATGGTTCAGCGCCGCCAAGTTATCCCCGAACACTAAGATCTCTGCGAATTTGTTCCTTTCTCCATGCTTCTTTTTTTTTTTTTGCTTTCTCTGTATGGACTCGTTGTACGTAGCAAGCATAAAGGGATGCGCTTTTTGGAAATGTTTTTATCCCAGTGATGATGGTTGCACGCGCGATTGTATACATGACGAGGAGTCCCTCGAAGCGTAAACGATCTCTCGAGGAGCTTGACGTTGGGAGGGTGAGACTTAGGCTCGTCGTTGGTCACACATGCACACATTGCACATACGCATAATAGGAATTTTAAAAACATTAACTCGATCCAACGTTAAGGGTGAGTGAAATATTACGGGAAAGGGTTGCCGTGCGGTATACACGTCTGTGCAGGAGAAAGAAAGAGAGGCGGAGCGGCGGGGAGTACACGAATGTTGGAGCCGAAAGAGGGAGGATGGCTTGTTGCGAAATGGATCTTGATAGTGCGACAGCATGGTCGTGTACGTGCGGTGCAGCGCTATGATACAACGGGAGCTATTATGATGCAGAGAGAACACTGCGGAATTTACTACGTTGCTCATTAGCATAATCAGGGTGTATCAACAGTGTGTTGTCGTAAAAACATTAAAATACATTTTGGGAAACAGATGTCAACAGCTGCGCTCGCATACGCATTACGCAAGCGTCTGCTTTGTCCGAGAGGAATCGCGTCGCGACTAAGTAGGAAGAAGAGTAATGGCTAGAGAGAGAGAGAGAGCCGGCGGGTTACGCGGAAACAAATTGCGGTTGTAATTATCTCGGGTAAGAGAAAAGTATTTAATTGGACGCGACGTATCTGCGAGGAAAGGATCGGAGAAGAAGACTGGCGCGTCTTCACGATCTTATCGTGCCTCAGGCTAAAACGCGCGCACGATGAACTAGCCGGCTGTCTTTCGTACATTATGCGGTTCTGCGTCGTGAAGCCATTTGTAAGTGACACGCAGAAGCGTAGCGTCTCTCGCGTATTCCGTTGTGAGTCACGAAAATTGCGTGGGTTTACAAACGAGTATCCCGTTCCGCCGTTTATCTGCTGTCTTCAGAATCAGGTCGGCAATAGGAAGGGCGGATACATATGTACGTACATACGTCGGCAATACAATTGGTTCGCTCTTTCTCCTTCGTGTGTAAAGATATTAAACTGCCAATCATTAGACAGAAATCAAACGTATTCATATTTATTTCATATAGCTAAACTTAAATGTGAAAAGGAATTTTGGGAAGAAAAATTGATTGTTTATTTAATTAAATAGGAATAAATCTATTTGATTAGAGCAATCTTAATGGCAATGCTTAATATAATAATATGTCTGCGCAATTATTACCTATATTTTTCAATTTTGTGAGTTACGCTTGTCGGATATTTTTGGTCTTGAAATACGATCCTAAATGAAAATTGGAATAGTAATATTATCGATTAAATTAATAATAATCAATGATTAATAAAGTAATTATTAAGTAACAATTAATTATAATAATTAATGATTAATAATTACAAATTAATATTGTAATTTAATAGTAGTGATGCTAATAAACTTCTTTAAATTACAAAGAATTTATTGCGAAAAATTTCATTTCAGCATTTAACATTTAGCTCTGACTGAACATGTTTATTTCTATTTTTTTTTATTCAGGTTTTGTTATAGTTTTTAATTTTTATATATGAATTTCGTAAGACACATAAATCTGATACGTAAGACTTTTATTAATTTGCCAAATAATCTGATGTGAAACTCACGCCGAGAGTCTGATTTGTCGTATTGTTTTGGAAGTTTTGAGAAACAAGATGAAAACAAATCACGATGTTTTCCGAGGAAATTGTACACTGTGTCTGACTTTCCCATTTCTACCTTTTCGAGTTTAACATGTCTCAACGATGAAATCCACGCTCGTTGGCGGGAAATCGGCGTCAGAGCAGGAACATCGCGTGTAACAACGGAGACGATGTTTATCCGAGCGTCCATTGTTGCGGCTACTACGGCAGTAAGCTTCACAGATAATATACGAAGCGATGAGCGAAGAAAATTGGAGAAACGTCGGAGGCTGGCGGTAGGCACGCCCTGTGGAGAAAGAATGAAGACAGTTCCTGCCGAAATCGATTTCATATAGAAGAATGCCATCCGATGTAATAATGCTGTGTGTGCGTTATATATGAGCTCTCAGCCGTGGCATTTTCCAATGGAGTCTGCAATAAATACGTCTCCGTGCCGCTGGTATTGTACGGTGATATAGATACATGCGAGATTCGATGTATTATGCATCCGCGCTCGTTGAAACGCCCGCATTTCTCACGTGCGCAGAGTACCGTAATCTTTCCCGTCTCGTATTTACACGTGTCTTTCGTGGATTTACAAGGATTTCGCAGACACGGCGTTTCGCGCGCCCACCATTTGAGACAAAGCTCGTGAAAGATTCGCGACCTTCCTCGCACGATCGAATGACGAGAGACGATGCCATGAATCACTGATAAGTGCCTTTCAATGTCTGTCTTGTGAAATTATTGTGCCACGTTACGCATAAAGCTTATCGTATTACACCTTTTTCATTTCAAGAATTTCATTGGATTTCAGGAAAATTTTTGGAATTTTACTTTTAAATTCTGTCTTTTTTTGAAAGTACTGTTTCTTTAAGAATTCCTTCTTAATAATATAATACAAAATATTGAGAACGTAGCAATAAGTATAGTATATACATTCGTGTACCTTTATGCATATATTTTTATATGTTTTGTGCATTTTTATTTAAAAAAATCAAAGAACAATAGAAAATACTCAACAGAATAGAGTAGCTGAGTACTATTTTATGAGCTTTCCCTCTGCAATTAAGTATATTACTGCACAGAAAAAATGATTTTGCTAAAGTATCTAAAAATTTAGCTAAAAACCAGAAAATTAATTTTGTAGAATTATTAAAATAATTATATAAAGTTTTGACATTTTTGTAATCAGTTTTCGGCGTCCTATAATTATTTTATTGGTTCAACAAAATTATTTTTAGATGTGTGTATGTGTGTGTATCTAATTGAATTTTGAGATATTTCTGCAAAATCGTGCTTTCCATGTACATTTTTAATTTTCCACAGTATAATTTATTTTTTATTTAATTACTATTTACGGAAAATACGATTTTGCTGTATCTAAAAATTTAATTAGATACAAATCTGAAAGTAATTTTGTCGGATTATTGAAATAGTTTTGTAAGATGCTCAAATTGGTTGCTAAATATTGAAACTTTTTACTCATCATATTGGAATATCCTATAATTATTTTAATGATCTAAAAAATTTTTTTTACTTCAACAAAATTGATTTTTTCACGTAAGAAAATTTATTCTGTTGCATGAGTCTAATCTATTATCATCTTGCTATATGCTGAAACCGTTATTTATCTCCGATCACTGAAATGCTAATCTGTAGAATGCCAACGATTTCGTCAGAATGTTTACACGGGGGTCTCGAACGAGCGTTTATCTCGCCGTAAGATGCGTCTCGAGTGTGCAGTGAAGTTTACGAAGGTGTAAGAACGCGTTATACAACGAATGCGAGCGTACACATTCCTGTGGTGTCGAGGGCGACGTACGGCGCGGCGCGGCGCGGCGCGGCGTGTCGCTAAATATCGTATATTAAACTGTCGATAGGAAACGCAACATTAGAGCGGCGGTAAACATTCTGCGTTGAAAACGCCATGAGAAAAACGCGCCTAGTGCGCGTAACACGCGCGAATTGTGGAAAATTATCGTGCGTTTTGTGTTCTCGCGTTGCCTTCGGAGTAAATTTAAATTCCTCGCAACACGATATCCTTAAGCGGTAGCCTTCGATCGGGCGGATACACGCACAAGTACGGCGATCTTGGCGTCTATCTAACGTGTCATTTGCACGTCGATACCCGGACCTTTCGTCCGTGCCGTGACCGGAACACGCGTGGCGCACACGCGCGCCGATCAAACGGTAGAAAATAATGACGCGAGGCCGGCTGCACGCGTATTATTACTTGCACTTTCTGTCACGAAGGGACGTTCGCGCGAGCATCCGCGCACGCGACGCGACTGCCATGCCTCGGGCAAAAGGAAAAAAAACGGCCCTAAGTTGAAGCTCGTTGAAAGAAAGAAATCGCAATGTGCGCGTTCGGACGCTTCTTAATGATGATTCAACATGCCAATAAGTCATTAAATGCCAACGAAGCACCGACGCGCGTGAACGGGCGACTCGGATCGAGGAGGAACGGCTCGAGAGCTACGATCTGCATGCGGCTTCATTATAATTTACGCCTTATCTCTCCACCTTCTCGTTCTAACACACCGATCGGGAATAGACATCGCTCGTGTATACCCACGCGAACATCCGACCGAGTGAAAAAAAGGACGAGAGGCTCTGTCCGCCCAGCGCTTCACCACGACAGGAACGAATCGGAGCGCTTATTTTCACAGACGCATTCTCAATGAGGATTCGACATGCCGATGCGTCATTGACTGTCTTTCGAATGGCGAGCGATATGCGATACTCGGTCCGATATTTCACGCCGTCCCATAATAGTCGAGAACCTACACAATGCTTCGTATGAGTTGTTTCACACGATGTAAATAAACGTATAAAGTTTCATTGCTTACGATATCGTGCAAGTATTCCGGTGATAATAGCGAAGACAAATAGAAAAGTTTAGAATAGAATAAATGACGCACTGGAAAAAAAGATTGACTGAATATGGCACAGCATTTTTAATTGGTTACAGCTGATTAAAAATTCTATATGCCATACTTTATCATCTAAATTATTTACTGCAGCAGCCAATCTTTTCTTTCTGTGCACTTTATCAAAATATACGGTTACGAAAGAAATACAAGCAAGATTGAATGATGAGAGATGAACGTATATATCAGTGGACCATCGATTATCGTGCGAATAACAAAGTCCGTTCAAAAGATTCACTTATATTATCCGGAGAGGAAATAGCTTTGCTCTTGAGCTATTTTTATAGCGCTTAGTCTTTCTGGCTGACAACATGCTGGAGCACTTGAAAAACACTTGTATGCATTCCGTTACGTTTACGCAACGATCTTGCGAAGAGCATCTAAAAGAAAGAAGAGAGAAGAGAGAGAGAATTGCTCGGCGAAGACGCCTCTTCAATAATAACAGTTTTAATTTCTAAATAGGTATATATATATACGTCAGAATTATTTGTAATTTTTTTAAAAATTAAGTGTTTTAAGTTACATAACAAACATGAAGAACTTGTTACAATTACATTACTTGGGGCTTATTTAGATTGATATTTTTACTAAAAACAGTTTATTTATGTCTCTCATTTATAAGTAATATCTAATAAATTAGTGAATATCATTTAATCTTACTGAAAAAGTGAAGAAAAAATATTTTTCAAAGAAAAGAAGAGAGAGAGAGATAAAGAGGCAGTGGGGATAAATGATCAACTTGTTTACAAAGTCATGCATTCGAATGGAGAAACCCTTTTAGTACGTTTGATATATTAAAAAACAATTTTGCTTGATGTGATACAGTATATTTACGCGACATGTTTATGCTATGTTAAAAAATAATATATTACGATAAAGAAATTCTATTTGGTAAACTAAATATTGCAGTTTACCTGGCATACAGTTGACATTTTTGTAAAATGTCAAACTTTAAAGAGTTTACTTTAAACAATTAATTTCGATGTCTATCATTTTTGCTGCGCGATTAGAAAGAACTTTAAACTTTCCTGTAAGCTTCTATATTCCCATTCCACATCACCGAGTACCACCTTACCCATTTAATTTCCGGTACATCGGGTCGCCAACATAGCGATGAAAGTTCCCACAATTCAGAGAATATATATATATATATATAACATTTATTGAATCAGATAAAGTTTAATTTACTGTACTAACATGTATAATAAATATGATGGAAATGCCTGTTCCGAGCTCTCCATTCGACCGTGTTGAATTTATTGTAATGTTTTTGTTTCAATCTATTTAAATGCTCTCGCAGACATATGCGTTAGGCAAACTTTTTGTTTAATTAACGAAGCTTCTCTTGGATTAAAAAGATTTAACTTTATATATTATTAGTGATTTCTCTGGTCAATATTCAAGTCGATTCTACATAAAGATGAAATAAAATGTTTCCAGATACAGCTGAAACAAAATAAATATATAGCAACTGAAAATCGGTCGAGAAATGTTTGTTCAACTCAAATAAACAAAATATTTTATAGACGAAACTGTCCTAAAAATTTAAAAGTTATATATATACGCGCGCGCGTACATATCTCGTATTTAGAATGCATTTATAACAACGTTAACGCGTATTTAGTATATATAGTTTACATTGCATATACTATAGAATTGCAAAAATAAAAATGCGCATTTTGATGAAAGTACATTCTGAATACGGGTCTACGAAACGTGGCATGGAGTCTAAGGTACAAATGAATTATATCGAAATTCTACATAAATATCGCAAAGTACCTTCGAGCGTGGAAAAGATTCATATAGGGAACTTGGATTGAGAAAGCGAAGAGAGAGAGAGAGAGAGAGCGCACGCATGACTGGTATCGACATTTTAAAATTGCGACGCTCGACGTCCATTGTCACCTATTTCCGTCTCCTTCAACTTCCGCAAAAGTACGTACCTATTTTTGATGGGAGAAAATGAAGGAAGACCGTTGCAGCCGGGATCGAGGAGGTAGAAGATAGAATATCTTGTCCCTGTCGAACGTCCGGAGACAAGCTGAAATTGAAGTAATATACAGCCCTCGCGCGAAGATGCGCCTTAATACCGTCCAAGAAGGATGTTCCTTCGCTGGCAAAAAATTATTGACAGTATGCCGATAAAGTATGTTTGCAAAGTTATTACGATGCAACGTTCTTTACAGCATCAGCAGTCTTGATATGAGATTTTATGTCGAAAGATTCTACGTGGATTTTAAGAATTATGTCGCATTAATGTTTTCTCATTATAGAAAATACGTATAACGTGAAGTAAGATGAAAACAAGTGTATTTATGAAATAAAATATACGAAGACGTCTTGAAAATATATCACGGCAAATATAAGGAAGAAAACAAAATTTTGTAGATTAATAAACTTGATATAGGTAGAATATTTTATTCACACAATACAGAAGGAATGGGAATTTCACAGACAGTAATAATGATAAACAGACGAATTTGGCTCTGAGGTATACAAGAATATTTTATTCGTCGAAAGTAACAAATATACAATTCTCTTAAATAAATCGTTGATTTAAATCATGTCTGTCGTAATTAGCTCGTTTTATGCGATCGCACGTTGCTTCGTTCCGCGAGCAACGCGCACTAAAACTTGTCGTGTACTTTCGTGTACCGTGATCTGTATTGTCGACACACACATAAAAAAGATGTACGGCGGTTCACGAAACTCTGATGTAACAATAACGGAAGGGTACGCTTACGAAACCGAGGTAATTTTGGCACGATTCTCAGAAAAATAATAATCACTCGCTCGTGCTCGCGTGCATTTGTGTTAACAAATCGATAAAAAAATTACGTAGTCGCGTCGAAGTGTCGCGGATATTACCGATCCGCTCGAACTTTACTTGGTGTCCTATATATATATATCTATATATATATAACATATATTTATATATATAAACATCCATCTTCTAAAATGGATATATCCATCTGTATCTGCGCGCGTTATTTTTTTTTTTTTAGTTATATATGTACACGTATGTCCGTTTAAATGCACAGTCCCTAATTACTTCATCACGATTATATGCGGTTGTCTTTCACGGACCACGCCGCTCTTGAATTCTTGAATAAGCATTCCTTCGGCCCCGTAATTCTCAACGTGCCCGCAGAGACCTAGAGACGGCGGATATCTTTAGGCCTTTCACTAACTCTCACGTTTATTTACAAAGTACCGACACGTTTGTCGCGCATAATTAAGGCAGTGTTTCGATGAGTTCGTTTGGAGAACCGAGTTCTCCTGCCTCCTCCGTCTCACTCTTCCGCACGCACGCACTCACACCAGCGGCGATCCATTTCACTCAGCGATCGGTCTCGAGTTTATCAGTCGCCGTTCGATTACACACTGATTCACTGATCACTTCTCACGGGTGGGCGTACAACGCGGTCTCGACTTTCACTCACCGCTGAAAACGCTTTTCAAGATCCGGTTTTCTGTTTATTCAAAGCCACGGGCCGAGCTGCGCCTCCAGAATCGTGGCGGCGTCGGTCCTGCCCATTACTCTAAGGTGGTTCAGCAGATCCGTCACCGCTGTCGGTTCTCGGTGCCTTGCCTCCCACAAATCTAAAATATGCTCGGTCGGGCTGGCCTTAGTTGCGAAGTAATTGATGTACCTGTTATACGAACGAAGACATCGGCTGTGTGATTACCGAGGAAAGTAGAACAGGTAGTTATATTGCTGGCAAAATAGAGCGCGTTTCGGGAAGATAAATGACGCAAATAATACACGGAAAGAACGATTTTGTTGAAATATGCACGCTATGAAAATTGTTTTATGAATCATAATTTTGCTGTAACACAAATTTGATTAAAACTTATTAGATAAAATTGTAATTTTGTGCAAACTTAATTTGTATAAATAAATAATTCTGTTATTTTTCAGAGTAAAACAATGTATTTTGTTGAAATAATTAAATTTATTGTTATATAAACAAAATATTTGATTGCTATAAACAAAAATGCTTCAACTAAACAGTTTCGGTGAAAGTACTAAACTTTCTTCTGATCACGTACAGATCTGAAAATACTTTTCTTGAGAACCATAAAAACAATTACGTAGGAAATTCAAGCGTGATAAGCGATGACGCAAAAAGTTCTAATGTTCTAGTTAGTTTGAACATTGAACGTCTTCATAATTATTTCGCTGAACGTTCAACAAAATTATTTTTAAGTCTTTACTTGGTTAAATTTTTAGATACTTTGACAAAATCGTTTTTTCCACGTATAAGATTTCCTTAGATAAACTTTATTGACATTATAATTTTTAATATTAGTCGTGAAAACTGAAAAATTAAGAAACAATCAGTAGTTAATCGGCGTTAAAAGAAACCGTTTAATCCATTAAAACAAATATAACTATGTTATTTGATTTGCGTTGAATCTTTTAGCATTAACAAATGTACTTCATGCTCTGCATAAATATAGTTGCGTATTTTTAAAGAAGCTTTACTCTAGAATAATAAGCAAGATGGAAAGTGTAGTTGGTCGGGTCACTAACCTGTCGACTTGAAGCCTCTGCGCTAACATTCTCCAATCGTTGCCCAGAGCGTTCGGCGGGTCTAAGCATTGGCAGAGCTGCTTCCTCAAGGATCTCGTAAACCGGAACGGTCGTAGAGTTGTAGAGTCAGTCGTGGCGTTGTTAGCATGTCCGCTGCTAACCACAGTAACTTCCCTGAGTGGCCTCGTGACACTACCTGAAGAGATCAACTGTTTCGCGCCATCGTAAACGATTCTGAAAACCTGTCTCGTGTCGGAGTTTCCTTGCGAGACTTGTAGCTTGTAGCTCCTCGTAGTGGTTGGGCCAAAGGCCGTGTCCAAGCCGAAGGTCACGTGCTTGGCGTTCTCCTGACGGTTCCAAACATCTCGGAACGGGACTTCCTGACGTTCTGTGGGCGACTTGCTCTGCCACTCGTTGCCGACTTCTTCGAGGCTGACGCAGAGCGACTCCCCGTTGTCTTGGAACAGCAACGTGCGCGGCTTGTCCAACAGATAGCCCCTGATTTGCGATTCCCGATCGACGATGGCTTTCATTGCCGCCTTCGTGTCTTCCATGGCGTAAACTCGAACGCAGCACTGACCGGCCTGACTGGCGAAGAGTGCTAATCGCAATCTCTTCGTGGCGATCGAATTTTCGCAGCTCTGTCCGGCTAACACGTAACCGCGGAGTTGCTCGGTTACGATGAAAGCTTCCGCGTGATCTAGCTGCGTGAACAGTGGTGTATTGATAGTCTCGTTGCCTAGAGTTAGCGCTCTACTCCACGTAATTGATTGATGATCTTTCGACATCGAAGAGGAACCGTCGTCGACGTTAATACCATCGCATGCCCAAACACTCAGTTCCCAGGTTGCCGGTTGCAACATGGCGCAATGCTCAAATTGGAGAATCACAGGCTTGTTGAAGGTGGCGGATGAGGGGCCGCAGGTCACCACAGCTGATAACTGAGTTATCCCGTCTGTAGGGAAAAAACAAGGTCGAGACTTCGAACGGTGTGTGGGAGATAATAACACGGCGGAAATAACAGTGGAACGAATGATCGGAACTTAATGCCGTTATTGTACGGTTATCGTTATCACCAATGTTGTTATTGTAATATCCGTCACGTTAGACTCAATTCGATTAATTGTGTTTACTATATTTAACGTGTAAGTGCATGTAATTTTCCTATCGAGGGTAAACCAAAGTTATCAAGGATTGCTGAATCTTTTCTTTTCCCTATAAGACGGTTTTTTATCTTCACCGTTTCTAACACAAAGGAGCCGCGCGGTATAGCCGGTGCCCTACCCTATATTAAACATCGAATCAAGCAGGATATAACTCGCGCGAAGCACGTGCAGGGAATGGTGTTGATATAAAAATAACATCGCTCTATCGCGAATGTCTCGAACGTACGTACACTGCGAAGGTTCGCAGCTGCGATCGTAAAGCTCAACATCCGCCTCCCGCGGCGCGTAACATCATGAATAATTCGCACTCACCGGGTAATCGGGGTCGGTAACGATCCTCGTTGAGCACCGCCAGATAGAGTTCCTCCCGGAGCGGTTTGGGAACAGCTCCCTCGGGTACCGACATGGAGATTCCGGAGTCTGGGAGGACCAGCAGGGCGCCACGCGTGTTCACGGCCGCCCTGGCGACGTTTCCGGCTTCCAGTTTCGGTAATCGGACGCTTTCCGAGGCGACGTTATACGTGGAGTCCGAGGACGGGTAAGAACTAGTGACGCTGTTCTCGCTGTCGGAATGGATCTGCTTGTCGCTGCATGACTCTTGGGTCGATGTACTCGGCGTGGGCGACATCGGCGATGGTTGCGGCGCGATCGACAAGTGCGGTACGTCGTAGTGGTGTTCCGAAAGGGATCTCGACATCGACAGCTTCGGGTCGAAAGGATACTCGTAACAGGCCGGAACACTCGTCGCCGTCACATCCGGCTGCAGACTCAGCTTCTTGTCCTGATCCGGGAAGAACTCCGGCTGGAATTCTGAAACGCACACGGCCGAGGCACGGCTCGTGGGTATCTCTGCGCGCTGCGGACAAACGCCGCCGAGATACTATTCCGATTCTACGTGGGCTACGAATTGAAACGTCGTGCGTTTCATTCGTCGTTACGAAAGAGAAATAAAATACATGTCTCATTTGCTCCAACAACATCATTCAAAAAGCGTAGTCTTCCAGTAAAAAGTTTCAATGTTTTGAATTATTAAAATATTGTGTGATATTAATAAAATGCAATTTTGGTATAATGACTGATTGTAGAAGAATAAATGTATATTTTTTTTTTAAGTACGTCTTTTTATATTTTTTTTATATTCTCTCTAAAACTTTTAGAGTGATTTTTACTTTGAAGAGTAAAATTTCACTTTTAAAGATTGAAAATTAAACCACTCTTTTCCAAGACCAACTCAATTTTTATTCTTTAGAAGCGGAAGAATTTAAAGAATTTTCATTCTTTTTTTACAAGCAACTCAAAATGAAAATTTTTGAATTATGTCATTGTTACAAATGAGTGTTGCCAGATTATCGTGTCTGTCAATTATTAGTATTTTGTTTTCGTTTACTTTTGTGGTCTAGATGTTTATTTATTTATCTTTCAGAGAATGAAAGTAATGGATTATATATTAATTTCGAAATAGTATCTTCCTATTTCCAATTGCGAGAGACAGTATCTCTCGGCGCGATAATGAGCATGAAACAACTGAGTAGGAAACAATTTAATGAGCATAAGTAACACGATACGATTATTTGTTTTATGTGCGCATTTAATTAATCGTAACGTAATACCTTTAATTATCGTGGAAAGAAAGTTAATCTTTGGAAAGAATAAAGTTTTGAGTTTCACGTACCTAATTAGAGAATCTAGTCGAAACGTATAATTTTTATCTTTGATTTAACGTTATATTCGTTTTTACCTTTGAAATGCTTACCATTACGAGCCATGGAGTACAAAGAGTGATCACGACCTTTTCGTCGCAGGAGTCTCGCCAGAAAGATCGCCAAGCCACCAATTACCACACAGGCGACCGTTAGACCAACATATAAGGCTACGTCCATCTGCCGATTCGCTACAATAGAATCACATATTGCGACTTTTTAATACCCCCCCTATCTTTTATTATTTATCTTTTATAGAAGGGACGGTCGCGAAAAAAAATGTTCTTTTTAGCTGAATGATATCGGACGCTTATTATACCGTAAATAGTATGCAAACAATTTTTAATATAGAGGTACTATGCATGAACGACCTAATTGTTTCCTCGTGAATCGCTTACCGTCATAACTTTTATTTACTGTGTACATGAGACTTCTTTTGTTACGACAAAAGAAGCTTAAAAGCACCATAGAGCGTTAAACGCCCCCGCGTCGCTAAATATTACGAGCGTCGTAGAGAAGGTTTTAAGGTACCTCTCCATTTACACCGACGACACGCTCGTTTCCTTCGTGCGCTCGTTTTCTTTAGCGCGTTTCAGTTTATCGTTTTACAGCCCTGCGTTATTTTTCGTATAGCTATAAAGATTCCGATCATTATTATCGCTGCCATTAACGTACGCAATAAAAGCATCGCGATGCAAACATGTTTCAAGCGGAATAATAATTTTACATGCCGTCGTGCCCGAGGTGGAGGGAAGACAATCCGTTGACGAAAAGCGTGGCATGGGAGTTGCGGTTTAAAACGATCGACCCCAAGGTGCGTCGCAATGCAGCGAGTATTTAGCGAAGTATACACAAACGAAATTACTCGAAGATACACAGGGTGTACTGTCGAGGATCGCGCGCGACGAGATATATACACGGATATGAAATTCACCGCGGTGTTTTACGACCGTCGTCGTCGTCGCGCGTTCCGGATATATGGATAATGTAAGTAAACGCACAACCGCGAAGGAAATGAAATTCTCGAAAATAAAACCAGACGCATAGTAAAATGCTGCGTGGCGCAGAAGTCTCGCGCCGTAGTATCTGAATTATGGGCAATTTTTTCTTTTACCGGATTATCTCGCGTGCTTAAGCATTCACGAAAGCTCCCTATAGGCGCGGGTTCTGCGGCAACGAGACACGGTGGTAGAAAATGTTCCTGCGGTCGTAAAAATTTTCGAGAAATACCTCAACCGCCTGCCGTGCGAAGAGTGCCTGACACTCTTAAGCTTCTTCCAATTTTAGAATGTCAAAGCCATACGAGGTCGTAACCCTGCTACGTGACTTTCGAGCTCAAACTCCCTTTCGCGGGATCATGTGTGCGTCTTGTTGGCGCACGCCGCGTTCTCGACACGTGCTTCGCACGTCAATATTATATGCGACAGCGACGAAAATGCATACGAATTCGGAGGAGGGATTTCGAAAACGCAATAGTTCCACGTCGTTATCCGCAGGTCGAGAACGGAAACGCGCGCGCACGGTTTCCACCCTCCTCCTAAAGACAGCTTGAAAAGTGGCTTTCCGCTGGGGCGTCGGGATTTATTTTCTTCGAAGCTATTGATAACGCTTCATAAACCGAACCTAATGTATCTGAAGCTATTTTTCATCTTTATTTCCGAGAGGTAGCGCATTGCCCAGATGCTTTCGAATTCTGCCATTGGTAAACTTATTCATTTTCTATACAACGATTGTGCAAAATGCGTGATTACAATTGTTATATTTAGTAAAATATAACAGTTTATAATTTGTTCCCTTATACTTTAAAAGTTTGACACAATTCAAAACATCAGCTTAGAAAATATTGGCTAATTATTATATACATATTATAATACCGTAATATTTAAGTAACGTTTCTGCAAAATAAAAAAATAATATTTTTACTACAATGACACACTCGAGCATTGATCTGCCCGCTACAGACATTCTACCTCGATTGACGGCATCGCGTCTTAAATATTTAAACCAGGAACGTCCGAGATGACTCGGGGTTCTGGTAAGACGCCTGCTGGCGTAAGGCGGTAAATCGCATCACGTTTCTCCGGCATGCGCGCGCGATATCTTCCATCTATATTTTATCGCCGCTTTCAGGAAAATCGAACTCACTTCTGGATTCAAGGGGGCTGTTTCGGGGCATTCAGCCCCCTCGAGAAGAGAATCAGTCTTGTACACGCTCGGGTCTGAGCTCTGGGATAATGGCACTTTATTTGCATGCGCGATCAATTTGCCCCTTCCGCGGCGAGGCGAGGGCGTAACGGCTACCGATTACATAATTTTCTTCGATATTAAAGCCAGTCTCTCCGCCCCTCGGCGCAAAGAGGGTAGAGAGGGTGCAGCCGTATCGCGTGCAACTTTGATGTGCGCTTCGGTCGATAGAATTGGCTACCTTAGGGTAGCGCGCGCGCGCGCGGGGAAATTGGCGTCTGTGCGGACCAGTGGGCCACCCCCCCCTTGGCTATGAGCTGCCTCATTGTTACGATTGTTTGGATCGCGCAATGAGGGGTCGGCAACGATCATATCGGGCCTTCGTGGCAGCGTCAATAATTAACTGGCCGAGTAATTAAAAGTAAATAGTGCGCGGGAGAGCCATCCGCGCTCGTTATCGGCGTGGAAAAACGCGTTCGCAAATACGTCGTGGTGAAGCGAGCGATATCGTGGGCAGTCAATCAGCAGCTCCTGTTTCATACTCGGGAATTATTTTTAGCATAAGCGCGTAGATCAACGAGCCTGACGCGTATATATGTATAGTATACGTCCCCGTCTCGCGTTATTATATTGGTGCAATGAATAATGCTAATGTTCACCGAGCCTGGATTCACGCTCTCTATTTTTGCCGCCTTTTTCGAGGTGCATAAAACATCTGATTTGAATGGTATCAGATCGTCGGGCATAGCGCCGCGTCGCCGAGAATATAAATGGCGTGCACCGGGCGTGAAGAATCCATCCAAGAATGTCGCACGACGAGTTAAGGACATTTGCTTCGCGGTCGAACGCCTCGGTCGCGCCCTGTATACGCGAGGGAGAACCTCCTATTCCTTTCATCTCGTTTTATTTTTCGCGAGCGTCTACAAATCCGGAACGAATCGGAGGAGGAGGTCCGCGTATACATCGCGAGAGAGATCGTAGCTTATCTAATCGAGAAACTTTTCTCTTTGCGGCGCGCGGTCGGCTCAGGAACGAACGGCACGGGAAAACGACGCGAGGTAAAATCGTAAAAGGATCGAGGGAGATTAAAAGAGCGGGAAAATGCTTTATTGCTTGCCCAACTCACCTTCCTCGGTTAAATGAGCACCGCCCACCTTCGCGTTGCTGACTGTAAAAGGAAGCGCCGGTAAGTTGGATAATTAAAGGATTTCGATAGTACTGATGAAACTACTTCCGCGCAAATTCATATATCTGTTAACACTATTTGTTTTACGTTGCAACTCCAAGTCCACAGTTACGTTTCAAATTCTAATTCGCTACAAATATAAAGAATTGCACGAGCGAGAATGATGTTAAATTGCATTTAAAAATATAAAGTAACAATGTATGTATCGTCGCTCGTTTTATAAAGAAAGAAATTATTATTTTATTTTTAAAATCATTTTTGTGTTCAATTGAACATTAAAAGTGTGTTAAACGAACATGAGAGGTTTATTTCTATTTTAAGCGAAATGAGGAATGTATTATTACCACAGTTATATATTGGTTGGAAAATCGATACGACGGAACGGCTCATTGGAACTTTACGATGCGCAAAAAAGTTGTAACAGGCGGAAAACGCAATCAAGACGTAGGAAAGTTCGCCAGAGTGACTTACCGTTGCACATGCCGCCGGTGCAATTCGCCACGTTGATATCCCTGCCCTGGCAAGATCGTCCACCGTGGCTGGGCGGTGGATCGTCACATGTTCTTCTCCTCGTGTGCGTACAGTCGCTCCCACACACTGACCATGCCGACCATCTGGACCATTGTCCGTCTACGGCTGGCAAAAGAAACAAAATCGAAGCTTCGTTTCGTTCAGAGTCGTTAAGACGAGTCCGATCGATGTGTAGCGATAGGTAATAAAAAAAGTTCAACAGGACAAAAAGGCTCGTAACTCGCCCGAATCCCCGCGGTCTCGTTGATGGGAAGACTATACTTGTCAATTCGGTTACGTTTATTGCTACTGTACTGGTTCTTATGACGACGTTTATCTCCTTTATATATAATTGACTCGTATATATCGATACGCTTTTTCCTTGAAATTTAAATCAGCATGCGTGAAGGAAAAAGAAGAGACTAATATAGAAAGATGACTAACTAAAACGCCCAAACTCGTTTATATCCCTAATCTCTCGTTTCAAGCCGGCTGCTTTATTGGCACTTAAGCGCCATCGAATAAATAGAGCGTCGCACTTGCCGGGCGGTTTACTACGTTTTATTAAAACGCCCTTATACGCGGCCGCGGCAGCGGTCATGTATGCGTCGCGGTTTAATTTTCGTTCCGGGCTCTGAGGGACATGATTCATGCACATGCGAAGGACTTACCCAGGGTGTTAGTGAATTCTTCCAAAGCCCCGGCTACTCCAAAGCGAGCGTTAAGGGGAATAAAAAGTGCGTCGTGAGTGCATTGACCAACGTTAGTGCGAGCGGTTAACGTGTCTCTCGCGTGAAAATGCCGAAAGAATATCGGATCGATCAATGTCTTAACCGCCGATATAAAGCGCACGCCGACTTTCCTCGTGCATTATCCCCGTGGACTCGGTCATTTGCATGCAGTCTGCATATTCTTTACGAGGATATAGCCACAGGTGCTTTTAAGATGTCGCGAACGTTTTGAAAAGTGAATACGATTTAAAAGACTTCACGGTATATTTGAAAAAAGACTGAGTGGCACGTGCAATAGGTACATTCGACGAGGAAAGAGAATACAGACGACGCGAGGGGTAATAGATTGTACATCGAGCGAGAATCTCTTTTCTTCGGCATCAGTAAGTCGTTTTTCGATGGTAAAATGCACTCGTCTATCGTTTGACCGACATTAACTGAGAGAAGATAAAGGAAGCTACCACATTTTCGGTTACTTACGAGTTAAGTACCTTGAGCGACGTTGTAGCGGGTTAGGATATAACAAAGATGCTTGTTTAATATAACAAAGAGGTATACGAGAGTAGACAAGAACTTTCCTCGTGGCACAGACAAATTTCTTCGTTGAAAATTTTACGCGCGTTCTTGCGAACACGGATAATGAATTCAAGAGACTCACCGGAGCAGCCCGAGTTGCAGTCCATCTTTTGCTGAGAGGGGCCGAGGCATGGCTGACCGCCGTTCATGGGCGCTGGATTCGAGCACATTCTCGTCCTCTTCTGACCGCCTTTCGCGCATCGTGAGTGGCATTCCGACCAGGACGACCAGGGAGACCAGCCGCCGTTAACTAATTGAAACCAGTAAAAGTTTTTATTTAATGTAAAGAAAAAACTTAGACATGTATCATAGTAAAGTCCAAATGTTTCCGACTTAAAAGAAGATGAATAAAAAGGATGATAAAATGAAATAATTATTTTTATATTTTTCAGTTTTTTTCAATTGAAAAAAATCAAAATATTTTTTAATGTCTCTCGATAGTTTAAAGGTTTAGGATGCTCGCACGGAATGCTAGAGATCCGAGTTCAACTTCCGGAGTCGAAGTAATATTTTTCGTAATAAATAAATTTATTTACAGAAAGTTTTCTGTTATATTAAGATCTCTCTAATAGATGCATATTAAGCTTCAAAATTTAATTGTGACATTAGTTTAACTGTGTTTGCAAATCCTGTCAAGGGAAAAATTCAGCGCGTAGCTTCGATACAGCTATAAATATTCAGATACAGCTTCAACCGTTATAGGTATTTCACTTCTATTTCTTATTGATTATGTTCTCATATGTGCGATCCTATGAGATTTAATATTTAATATTATTTTTTAACGATATAGAAAAATTAATTTATCGTTAAAAAATGTATTAAAATACAAAGTAATTATTGAAAAACAAAAATGATTATTCCATTTTATCACTTTTTTTTTATATAGGCCAGAAATTTTTGGACTTTACTATTATATAATACCAAGAAATCACAAAGAACTTACACGGAAAGAACGATTTTACTGAAGTATCTAAAATTTTAGTTAGATAAAAATTTGAAAAATGTTTCGTTGGGCCATTTAAATACGGTAGTTACATAAAAAGCATTTATGATGAGCTTTCAAGCATAATGAGCAATGTTGTAAAAAATTTTTCCATTCTAGTAATCATTTTGAACATCATACATAAATTATTTTGATGGTCCAATAAAATTATTTTCAGATCTGTATCTAGTTATATTTTTATAACCTTCCTTTCCGCGTACGTATAATTATGAAAGAGAATCTTTAATACTGAACTTACCGTATACTGTTAAGCTAACTGGTTCGCTTAGCCGTTTGGCCGCAATATTTTCCGCGACGCAGGTGTAATTCGCCTGATGGCTAAGTTTTGCTTGACCAATAAGAAGATGACCTTCGCTGGATACTAAAAGTGTATCCGATTCGGTATCCACAGGGATGTTATTTCTTAACCAGTAAACTCTAGGTGGTGGCACTCCCACTGGAGGCAGGCACCTAAGTTCGGTACTTTGACCTGCTTCGACAGACACGGAGTATGGTGGCGATTCGAATTGCTTTTTCAGATCTGAAAAAAATAATTGCACATGTTCGTTTTGATAAAAGTTAAGCATAATAATTGAATAAAATTATAATTTAAACGCATATTATGGTATTTAGAATATACATTGTATATATATATATATATATATATATATAAAAGTGAATTTAGTTGGATGATTATGGTATTACATAGTACATTAAAATTAATGTTATATTGTACAATGATCTAACCTGAGTGAAAGTAAAAAAATATATCAAAATTATAAAATATAAATATATTAAATTACAAGATACATATTTTATCAAACAACACGATAAAGTGTATTAAGGATTTCTCCGATTTAACCCATTTATATATAATATTTATATTAAGCATGCATTTTTACATTAATTTTTGTGGACCAGAGTGCACATTAGTGCATCGGACCGAATTCGCCATTAGTATTCAATTTCATATCCATTGAAAAATTTATATCATGATAAAAAATCATAATTTATTTTCGATATTGTCAATCTCTTTTTATGTTATGTTCTATTTTCCCAAGCTGACGCGGTGATTTATATACATGTTCTTCTCTTCAAGTGCATCTTAATATCTAGCTTTTGAGTTATGTAACTCTGAAATTGGCCAAGTGGTTCTGTCTTTAAATTGATTCTCTTGGAAACTCGACGCTCATTGCATTGTCGTCAATTAAGGGACAGAATTAAATAACGAGTTCGCTGGCAGGAGAATCAAGATAATTAAGAGAGGACAAAGGCAAAGTGAGACGAAAAGTCGGCTGTCCCCAGAATTCTCGCAACGTTTATTTCAAACCTCTCTGATTCATGATACCCCACCTACACCCAGAATAAGAATCGCCTGACTTAAAAATAAGAGTATCCGTAATCTAATATTGTAATTATTATTTTTAAAATATCGTCGCTGCGGTTGCTTATGTTGCTTACCAGATTGGAAATTTTATCAGTGAGATAAGATATTAAAATCATCATCAAATACTCGTATCAGAGATTACGTGTTAGTATGATCTTATTTGTATACTCACAAGCGACGTCAATGGTTGCCGGCTGACTCTTGATTTGCCCTGATCCAGACCAGGCGATGCACTCGCATTTGAATTTATCCTTGCCGAAATATTCCTCGATGTGATCCCTCGTTACATTGAGCTCGCAGTCCACGATCCTCGTTCCCGTATGGGGATCCACGAAATCCTGTTGCTGAGAATCCTCCGCCCTCGCATTGTTACAACGGAAATAGATCTGTAGCGCGTGAGCAGCTTTGCAACGTAAAATGGCAGGCTTGTTCTTCACGACGAAAGAGTTTATAGGTTCCGTGAGGAAAACTGGTAAATGACCGCCGCCTTCAGAGATGAGTTCGGTATCGCTGGCTATCGTAGCTGAAGGCACATCGTCTTCCTCTAAGATATAAGCGTCATCCACTTCTGCGGCATCTTCACCTTCTGGCAAAAAGAGATGATTTTAATTTTTTATAAATTGCTCTTTATTTTTATAGACATTTATAATCGTGGATAATAATGTTATAACTTTATCTATCACGTATATCTACTTATATATCTACCTATATATGAAAAGAAAGTAGGTACTCTTTTATATACTGAAATACGTACACTGAAAAAAGTTTATTTAACTAAATTAATTTATTAAATTAAATAAGAGAAATTTCTATATTCGATCACAAAGCGGATCTTAGAGTTTGAAGTTTAAATATTTCTATGTGAATTTATATACGTATATATCTGATTCTTATTATTATTATTCTGTAAACTGCGCGCCGAAGTCTTTTTCGGTCTTGAAATATTCATGAGCAGAATAATATCATTTATTAAATGGATAAGTAATTTAATAATTTTGATGCTAGTAAGCATTTTTATAAAAATAATAATTAGATGTTAATGAAAATTTAAAATTTGGGAATATTTTTCCAAAAAATATTATCACTGAGACATTATTTGTCACAATAATCAATAACTAATAAAATAATTCAATCAAATAAACAATTTCTTTCTCAGTGTGAACATTTAGTTAGATACAGATAAGAAAATAGTTTTGCTTGGATCACATTAAAATGATTATGTAGGATGCTCCAATTGGCTGCTAGAATCCCAAAATTATTTTTAGATCTATATCTAACTAAATTTTTAGATACTTTGGCAAAACCATTATTTTCACCTATCATTATTATCTTTATAATTATTATATCAAAGAGAGAAGTAACATTGATTTATTCTTACAATATGTAAACGAATTTCATGGAAAATTGCACATTAATATGAATAATTAAGCGTGACACATAATGGCGCTTGTTATTACATAATAAATCGGATTGATTGCGTATTGTAATTGCCGTCATAATGCCTTCGTAATCAGCGAAAATCTGGTGTCGCGGCAAGCGCAGAGTCGACCGTCTAAATACGCCGTAACCGTAACTCACGGTCCAGTTATTAATTCGATGATGATCGTTATTCATGTGGCGCTTCTATCGGAGACGTGAAAATTTTATATTTGCCTGTCAACAATGGTGTCGCTCCTGTAAATCCTGACGCTCGGCCATTAATGCAATGCCGCCGCTTCGGCGCAGGCCGACTACGAACGCCGGCTACGAACAATCGCGGTGCGCACTGCAGTAATGAATTTTCGGATTTACGTGGCGCACCGGTGCACAAGTCCGATGTATTTTCCGCCAACGAGTGGTTAGACCTTTATCCCCGTGCGACATTTGGCCGGGGGCCACAATTTCTATCGCGATAAACGCGCCACCCTATAGTATATCGTCTGTATATATCTCTCTCTCTCTCTCTCTCTCTCTCTCTCTCTCTCTCTCTCTCTCTCTCTCGATTGTATGGAGCAGCTTAAAAAAAATACGCTACAGTAATAAACTCCGTCTGCATTCCATTTTTTTATACGATGCTCAATTTGTCAATGTGAAGTCCGATATCGAGCGTACTGCTGCCTGCCGTGACATAAATACGGAGATGAAGAAATCATGCAGTGCGTTAACACTAACGCGTTCGCATATTGCAGTCGTCGGATTGCAACGGCAATACAGTGTCGATATATGAGATAAACGCGTGCGATGTATCACGGGATCAATGCAGATGCGCATATCACCTTACGGTCGATCGCTTCGATACGATGCAATATATGAGAATAGCATTTATGAATAAAGTAATCCGTGTTATATATCGTCAAAACTCAAAGGAAGCAGTTACCAATTATGCATTGCGAAGGCTACGGTCCATTTGATGCTACAAATACTTTGAAGCATTCTTTGATTGATCAATTAGTAAAATTCGTTCTTCTTGTCGCTCAATCAAACGCTCCGAAGCATTTGTAGCGCTAAATGGACCGTATTCTTAATTTAAACTATTTCTTTATTTATAAATTAGTGATGAACAATGAATTGACAATTCCTTTCTCCGAGTTTTGACAATAATATTTTGCTTATTCGTTTCAACGATTATTGAGCAGCCCATCATGTTCGAAACGAATATCGCCGAGTTAAAAAAAAAAGTATGTTAAAAAAGGTATATGCCCATCCTTGAAGGGGGAATTACGACGGCGATGTTACAATGAAGCTAGCAATTGCCAAGGGTTGAATAGAACGCAACGGCGACGCCGGAGTCAGAACCGGAATTCGGTAACGCGCGACGCACTTGTACGAGGCGCAAGTAAAATAGGATTTTCATCGGTTTCCGATAATTCGAGCAGATCGAATGGCCGATAGGACCCATCGAAATCATTCTACCTGGTTTCTCCTGATGGCGAATTCATCCATATGAATTCTCGTTAGCCGTTTGGGCGCATGCGGCCAGTTCGTTAACCGTTTCGAACATGCGTATGCATTCGTCCGGGATTTTATTGTACGGCACACGGTATTGCATGTAGGGCGAAATGTATGGAAGTCGTCGTCATACGTCTTGTTTATTACGTAACGTCGCGTACAAGCCAAAGGGTCGGCATTTAATACCGGCGCGGATGGAATAACTATCAGACCCCAGAATTGGAATTGTCGGTTCTATGCATATTCCGGGTTTCTCTCTTCTAATTGCAGTTGCCTCAAGCGCGTTTATGGCCGCTCGTCTTGCGAATTGGTCGGACGCTGTATAATTTGTAGCCATGATCTATTTGTACGACGACTGGCGGCGTTCCGATAGCGGCCTTTCCACCACATTGGATACGTACAAAGGAAAAGAGTGCACGCGATAACAAGACGTGGATTTAATCGAGCGACGTCACGCGATGCGCGGAAGTGGAACGAGTTGAAATGGGATTTTCATTGGTTCCCGATAATTCGAATAGATCGGATCATCGGATAGAAACGCGCCGAGTGATTCGATCTCTTGTCTCTTTCGGCACCGAATCGAATACGACGTGCATCGTCGTTACTCAGTCGATTCGCGTGTATTTTTCATGATTTCCAGTGACACGGTTAGTTCTTTTACGTTGAAGCGGCTTGCCAGCTTACCCGGCCGAGGTCTTTAAACGTCCGAAAACAAGAACGCGGAGAGAGAATGCAAGCACGAAGCGAACGACTTAATTGAGCCAGGTCACGCGACACCGTAATGCCGAGTCAGTGGCGGAAAAAAAGTTCCACCATCGGTTCTAGATAATTATTCCGAGCGGCTGCGTGGAATCTTGGGCACAATGAATATTCGATGACTGCGAGAACGGAGAGCGTCACGATCATTATTCATTTTATACGCGCCGCGTAGTCGGGCTACGTGTACGCGGCTCGATGGATCATGACGCGTACATATATATTTCGAATTGGTTCCGCAATCCGAAAGCCGCATTTACTTCGATCCATCGATTAATAACGGTGGTATTGAAAAAAAAAATTCGTGCGCGACAGTCGGGGCGAGAAGTCTAATCGAGAGGACGTCACGCGACACGCGCGCGGCAGTCCCATCGGTCCGTCGATCGGAGAATTGTCATCGGTTTCCGATAATTCGGCGCGATCGAATGGCGATAGAACCCGGATGGAAACGTTGTATCCGGTCTCATATCGTCGCCGAATCACCTGGTCGCGGCGCCAGCCAGCATGAGGTCCCCCTCCCTCGTTAGCAGCCACGAGTGGACGAGCTAGTTAGTCGTGTCTCCGTTAGATACGCCTAGCAGGCAGGCAGACAACGACGACGGACTACGTACCGTACACACGTACGGTGCACACGTACATACGCGATGTGCATTCGCATCCTCGAACCCCACGTGGCCACTATGCGGGTTGACCACGTATCGCGCGCCGGGACGAGACACAGAGACACGAGCCACTGTGCATTCATGTACGGTTTCACGGTGCGTCCGTTCAACGGGGTGAGAGACCACACATGACGCCTCTTAATTAACAAAAGGTACCTGCAACAGCAGCACCGAGAGAGCACCGTTGAGAGGTCCTCGCTCGGTCGACGCCACGTTCGCAGGGGCGAGCGCGACGAACGGCAAGTATACGTCAACGAGACGATGCCGCGTACGAAACGAAGAGAGACGGATTAAGGAAGATACAAGGGCTTCCTTGTTTCTCACGTCACGTGCCTTGTTATTTTAGCCAGTGAACACACCGAACACCTACCACCACCATCGCTCTCTGCCGTCGTCGTTTCGTGGCCGCGGCAACATTGACCCAACGGCTTTTGTACCTTCCCTGATTTTCGTGCGCGCGCGGAACTGTCGAATGATACGAATATAAGCGAACAGCGAAATTCGAATCGACACGCGAATGTAACGTTTGAAGCTCTTTCAATAAAATCCTGTCGAATAAAATGTCTCACCCTTCTTCTCGTGCGAAAGGTGCGAAGAGACGGGATCATCCCACCGGTGACAGTTTCTAAAATCGGATTAGCCCGAAGTCGCGTTACAGTATACGACCCAGGTATAGAGCAAATATTTTGTGAATGGATTTCGAGAGAGTACGAGCCCGACAATAAGATCCAAAAGTCGTATTGAATTATAATCGTTTTTCACGATTTATCGTGAACGGGCGGAGAGAGGTCGTTTCCGGTTCGAAAATGTTGCGGATGTCCTATGTCGTCACGTGACAATAGAAGACCGGCGCCTAGCCAGGTCGGGTCACCATTGTATTCTAGTCCGTTCACAGATCACGACCTTCGGGTCTAAATAATGTGAGTCAAGTTCCACGCTCGTCGAGGCTTCGTCATTCGGGCTAACGAGAGACACGACGACGAGTGGGTCGGTACCATTCTTTTATCGATCGGTATCGCACGAGGCCGCGTGCGCGCGTGGGACACGGTCCAACGCAGATGGAGATCGCTAAAAGAGAAAAGTTGATATAGAGATCGTGATTCTGATACCTCGCTGCGACGAGATGACACTATAATGTGGGACGGATTAAAGTATTCTCGCTCCGATCCGGATTGGTCGATACATCTTAATTCTGGTTAGTGAGAGATTGCGTATCACGTGTGTGAAAGTAGCACATGTTACCGATAGGAGCATTTTGTAGAACGCCGGGTGCACAGACTTATTTCAAGTTTGAACTTTATACACGTGGCGATGTCGGTTACTCGATTTCATTCACCCGAAATCCTTTTTTAAAATTTTTTTTTTTTTTTTACAAAAAGTTGAACGAAACGTAGCAAGGTCGGGAATTTACAATTTTTGCGAGAGAATAATCGAATATAGCTCGAAGCGTAACGCACGCACGGCGGCGTGTGCGTCGACGGCGACTAAATGAATTAAAGAGCTCGAAAATGCACGAGCAGCGAGGGCGAGAGTGGCGCAAAGAGTGGAAAATGGAGGGTGATGATGCGTATTACACGACTCGATTGCGGCACCGCTACGTTAAGGCGCGTAATTAAGCGAATAACAGAATCAGATACGACTGTTCGCGTGTTACCCCCTGCGGCGGCTTCTTGGAGGGTGTATTGATAACAGCGAGAGGTCGAATCGCATGCGTCATGCCGATACACTTCCTTGATACTCTCTCGCACGTATCCTTTTGTAATTCCAGACCATTAAAAGTGAATGAAAATTCGTACAGGGCGTAATATTATCGGACTCATCGCTAAAGTACGATATATCAAATGCGCGCTCCGATCTACAATTCCGTAACGAAATTGTGTTGAAGAGATCCGTTCTGTTTTGTTCGAAATAAAAGCGCGATGAAGCACAAAGGACCGAGGTAAGATGAGTTTCATAAATTGAATCTGATATCGCGTCAGGGATTTTTATTTTCTACAGCGTGAATTACAGCTGTAATAACATTACGCGAGCTCATTAAAGGTGAAAATCTACTTTTACATTTCATCATTTCGCTTAAATAAAGACAGAAATTGCGATATTAAACCAAAATGAAGATAAGTTTCGAAACTCTTGTATTTCTCTTCAACTTACCTTCAGATCTTTTCACAATCATCATTTATAACTTCGTAATTAATTGAGGATAATCAAAAGCCGTGCGCTTATAATCTCGTGAAAAGAACCAGAATTTTATCGTGCAAAGATCACGACTTCGAGGAACATAAACCGATCGACCGATATTTCACGATCCTGCCGTTCCCTCGCATATTCGCGAGGTATATCGCGCCGGTCCCCTCTGTTCGCCGATATTCTCCCCGATTTCAACAATAATTGTGCTTGCGCAACTCCGGGCCTCCTTGGCCGGCACGGTGCGGCGCGGCGGCCCGCTCGTTTGATTTACGATAATTAAAGCTGACCTGACCTTTCGTCGCAGCGAGGAGAGGAACGCGCGACTCCTTGGTCGGCCGAATACCGATGAGAGAGACTACGAGATATTAAAAAGACTCTTCCCCCTTTCCGCGTCCTCATTCCCGATCGTCGTTCTTTTTTTTTTTTTTTTACTCTCCCTCTCTCTCTTTCCTGCGCCTCATCGTAAGAAACAGTCTTTCCGAGTCCAGCGAGACAGTCTGTGGTGGAACCAACCGGGTAATTGCACGACCGAGCGAGCGCGCGGCTTTTGCATTTTTGCCCATGGCGATTTCGCGAGACCAGATCTCGGCTCCCACCGCATTGCGTCCAGAGCCTACGTTCCTGATCGCCGGGTTATATCGCGAACGGTAATCGCGATTTACTTATGATACTTATCGAAGCAGGGAGGGTGATGGTTGCGGTCGCGGTCGGCGTGAGTAGCGGGATCCTTTCGAGCATCCGCGATGCATTCGCGCGCCCGCGCGCGGGCTTCTATTATCCTCTCCCGACGTGTAAGCGCCGCGCTGTGATCGTGGATAACGAATCTGATCGTGAAAGCGATGATATAACGCCCGGCGATTTATAGCGTGATCATCTCGTGAGGTATGATTAGAAACGCCGTCTCCATTGCTATTGCTGGTACACCGATTCGTCACGGTTCGCGTAATTGACTGTATCGTGCGATTAAGGAAGCTCATTTCGAGACGCGCGATAGGACAATTCTTTATGTCTTATTGAAGATATATCTTGACCCGCGCTGCAATGGCGAAACTCCGCCGAGGTTATCCTCCTTATTGGGGTCGTAAAAACGTCGATCACAAAATCAATTCTGCTGTTGCATTCTCTTCGTAGCCGCGCAAGTTTCCCCCTCACATATTCACGTGCATCGTACTTATTAAGCTTCGATATAAATCACGAAGCAACTCCGAGCGCGCACGAATTAACGATCAATTTCTCCGCATAATCCCGCGTCGCGGAACATAAATTTTCGGCCGAGGCACGCGCGACGCTATCGGTTTCATAAATTTAATCCTCGCGCACGAAGAGCGCGCGGATGCGGAGGAGCTTCGTTGCCAGGCGAAAGCCGAAGTTGCCAGGCTTGCGGCAGGATTTTGTGTATATATGCGTTCGCACGCGCGCGCACGAGATGGAGGTATCTCCCGTGTCCAGTGAAACGCGTCGTAAAAAAAATCCCGCTAGCCGAATACCTTCCCGACGTGAAATTCGGGCAGTGTCAGTTACGAGATAACGAGCGCGGTTGAAAAATTGACGTCGCCAAAGCGGGTGGAAACCGGCGCACACGGTGTGCAACGGTGTGCGCGACCGCTACCGCGTTCGACGGCGACCAAAACGTGAGAACGCGGAGTCGTTGAAGCGGGACCTCCTCTCCGCAGGCGCACCGTTAATTATTAACGCGGCTAATATTTTTCTCGTCGCGCGGCGGCAGCGCCAGAGACCAGTCAAGACAGCGGAATTATGACGCGATATCACGTCGCGATAAATCGTCATGGTAATTATTCACATAGGCGCGCGAGTCTGCGTGCGTGCATGTATATAATACGTCGCGCTCTCGTCCGGCAAGTTGCACGTAGGAGAATGGCCGGCTGGCCTGCGAGTGAACGGATAGGCGCCGTTTGTTCGCCACTTTCTGCCTGACGACGACGACGACGACGACGGCACGATGACTGTGATTCTTATTAAGTTCAGGTATAGACTGATATGTGACTACCGACCACCGTGGTGGAGTAGTGCATTCGCGATAGGCGCCACGAGCGTATAACTCTCCCTGGAATGATTACGAGGTCAGAGGCCGTAATTGTTATTTATCAGCCGGCTGACGCGACTTAGTATATCGCCATTATGGCTTGTTTCCCGCGTAACGATGATAATAATGAGAGCGGCAATTATCTCCGAGTTACACGCGATGACTTGGTGAATAGATCGCAATCTTTTTCATATGCTTGAAAGGTGCAGTCGCGCCTCTGTGTCATTACGCCGCGTATTTCAGACCAATAGGGCTTCGTTATATCTTATTTAAGTAACGTAACCTGCAATATAAAGCCTTTGGTGCAACGGATAAATATATACATTAGCTTTCACGCACGGAACATGTAGCGATTTTAACCGCATT
This sequence comes from Cyphomyrmex costatus, assembly GCF_001594065.2. NCBI lineage: Eukaryota > Metazoa > Arthropoda > Insecta > Hymenoptera > Formicidae > Cyphomyrmex > Cyphomyrmex costatus. The sequence continues at coordinate 2,249,000 of NW_017277125.1, read as the reverse complement.
GCTATATCCGCATTGTCTCGTGAAAACGCGACGTGCTTGTTGAAGATAATTGTTACTTATCGGAGGGACATGCGTGAGAAATGGAAAGCACACTTTACGAGCACGTGTACTGACGCACATGAGATATGATTTCTTGCATCGGTGACCGTGCGAAGAATACGACGAGATCCCCTCGCTCGCTGTAACTTCCATCACGAGGATGCGCGCCAGAATGGGAATTATTTATCTGCCCCGTGCACCGCAAGAAAAATGAGTAAAGAAAGACGGTGTGTGAGTGTGTATGCCGGCCGTGTACACGGCGCTATGTTGCGATTTCTATTGTACGTACAGCACGTACCTAGGGGAATGGAAAACGAATGTTTTCAAGCCGGCACACCGCGCGTTTGTTCCCGTCGATGTGTTCGCGTGGGCAACGCACGTTTCATACGGGATAATAAGGACAGGGGTCGTTGTGTATGTGTGTGTGTGTGTGCGCCAAGATTATATAGTTAGATCTTAAAGAAGAAGATGGTTAGCAGGTCATAATTGTATCCTTGTTTCGTCCTAGCGTTAAATCATACACATCCGTTTTATGAGACCGTCCGCGATTAGCGGGAAAACGGTTACACGGTACACGAGCTGACAAACGCTCGCGGAGATAAGCGACGTTGTGATTACTTTGCGGGAGCGGAATTTGGACAATGCGTGAAAAAGATGTGTCAACGGAAGAATACGGAAGATGGATTACTGGAATCGTGTTTGTTTTAGGGTGCGACGTCGCGGGCGATACTTTTGTCCAGAGTTAACAGAGATTGATTGTCGCGCGCGTCCTTTTTACGTTAACGCGCGCACATAGGACGACGCACCGGTGCATCCGTGTCGCGGTAGATACGATCCGTCGTTAACGTGAACGATGACGATGATATGTTCGGGGGCGCTAATTAGTTAGCCGCGGTGTCCCTCCGAGGAAGCAGAAGATTGAAGAAAGAACGGGGATTTCCACGTAGTCCAGGAGGTCGCTTAAAAGTAGCTTCGGGGGAGTGTAATCCATCATCGAAAACGGGCTGGTGTAATGTAACCGGTCGGTTATACCGACGACTAATCAGTCAGGCTGCCTCGCCGTATAATTAGCAGTCTCTCGGTCTCTTTCTCGCAGCGGATACTCTCCTGCATATCCGTAACGCTCGCTCGTATATACTTTTAGTTACAATACTCGATCTTCCTTCCGCGTCTGCAGCTCGTAAAATGCATGCCTCTGTTTCCCGCCCGCGATCGTTAGCGAAATGCCCGAGTCACGGTGTATTGCTGCGTCTCGTTCTGAGTAACGCGGTCCAGAACGTTGTCGGATGATATTTTCAAGTAGCTTGTTACGCCGCTATCTCATTGTAAGTATGCTGTTTACTGAGGCTCGTTTACGAACTTCTGTGGTGAATTTTATTTAACACGAAAAGAAAGAATATACGTAAAACATCTCGATGAATTTAAGAGCAAGTAAAATCCTCGAACGAATTAATGCGATTGCAGTAACCGTTTCATCAACGACGTAACGACGTAACATAATTTACAACGTAACAGTAATTTCTCTCGTGTAAACGGATGCCCGCAGAAGAACTTGCGTAAAGTGGTACTCGGACGTCGTCGCCAAATGCGAGTACCTCGAGTGAGAGTACTCAGGCTGCGCGCCGCGGCTCTTCGAATCCACGAGGGATGAGAGGTCATTATAGGCTCGGTACGAGTTAAATGGCGAACTTAACGATCTTCTACGAGATCTTCTCTTCCTCGACTGTCTCGACACAGTCTTGCCGCCCGAAGCTTTACGACGTATAGCGGCGAGGCGACCGAGCTTTTTACTCTCGGCTCGATGTTTTTATTTACCTTCGCCAGATGTGAAGGGACGAACCACTCCGGGCAGGAGCACGCAGAATAACAGGAACAGCGAGCAAGATTTCGGCCTCATCGCGTATCACGGATCACCGCGCGGTCCAGTCATTCATTCGTTCATCTCTCACACACGGCGTAAAGGAGGCGAAGTCGGAGACTGGTCGGAGTCACACTTAAATATCGTCACTCGACGTCACTCGACACGACACTGGCCACTCGTCGTCGGCTTGATACGAGCCCGCACCTGTAACATAAATGGAAAACATGAGAGGAATTGATTACAACAATGGCTGCGTTTAGCAGAGAAAGCAGCTTCGCAACATTGCTTCTTGCTTTTGGTTTCTTATGTATTTAAATGTACGAACCAATCATATTGAAGAATTTTACAACAGTTGCAAAGCTGCTTTCTCTGCTGAACGAAGCCAACGTCGTCATCTCGCAGTTAACGCTAGAAAATAATGTCTTGCAGACACAGACGAAGTATCGATCGCACGCGCCGTAAATCTTGGACATTTGGTATGAAGAATGTAAATGAAACACTCGTTTAGCGATATTTCGAGAAATGCGATAAAGCAACCTATTTCACTGCTGTGTACGTTATGTGGAAGACTACTTTTTACACAAAATGGAAATTCTCTCTCGCACGCAACGGAGCAAAGAAGTATCGAGGTGAAACGGGTTTAACATCGGTCGCGTCGCCACCACGGCGTTGTGTTTCTACCCGGAAAGCGTAAAAGACGGTTAGGAAAGTCAAGAGTGCCACTTACGACGTAGCTAGCAGCCCTTGCCATTTAAATATTCCGACGGCGGCAGACACTTTCCCGCACGCGAAATTTCCTTCGTGGCGCCTTCATTTTCAGTCGTTGCTACCGTGAAAGGAACGTAAGGAAAGTCAAAGCGGGAAGGGAGAGGGCGTAATTTTCCCCCGTGGTTCGATGGCTCCCTCGAACGCGAAACTGCTGTTTCTTCGGAGTGGAGGATTCTGGTCGATAACCGTCGGAATTAATTATTAAACGCGATTCGTCTACTGGAAATATGGTGTTCCTCAGGATTATCAGGGTATACTGCTGGATTCAAAAATTGGCAGGGATTAGATGCGTTTACAACTGTGTTGTAAACCGATTTTACATAATGGGATTTAGAGTTTACTTTCAAATACGTTGTCCGAGAAATATATTGTATTTTAATGAAGTTCTAGCAACACACATCACGCATTAATAATGTGTTCCTATATTTAAGTAACATCTCAATTCATGTGGGGCATTATATTCCGAGTGCCACGCGAGAGAGTTATTTTCGCTTATCGATCGTTAACTCCCAACGAGATGCTTAAAATTCACGCAATGTGCGCATACCATGCAACAAAATTCGCGTAGAAGCATATGATTGTGAGTACGCTTAGCGTGCGTATAGGCAAAGCTTGTTAGTACCAAGTTGTGTTACACGATCCTACCGAGTCGGTTAGTTGAAACGCGACTAAGGGATCGTTTATCAATGTCGTTCGTCAAGGTCTTTCACACACTAGATGTTCGATTACATCCATAAGTGCTGCTGTACAGCTGCTTTCTCGTGAGCAAACGCAATTGGAGTAAAACAGAATGGTGATGAAATTAAGTATATGTTGCGGGAAATAGTATCAAGTTGTCATTTTAAGTTTCGTACAAGCTGTACCTCGGAAATAATCAAGTTAACAAAATTTAATTATCATTTACACCGATATTTTAGATTAATAATTAAGTTAGAATAATGTGTTTCGACACTGTAATTTTTTTTTTT
>NW_017277125.1:2211812-2245284 GCF_001594065.2 Cyphomyrmex costatus | reverse complement strand
ATTTTTTTTTTTTTTTTTTTTTTTTTTTTTAGTAAAATTAATAACTATTAACGAATTCTTATTCAATCTACGAATATCTGATTTTATATTCATGCTAGCTAAATCTGTGCACATTGCATTTTCTATCCATAGAATAGGTTCTTGAAAAATCGATAAAACCACTGCTGCGAACCTGGGATTGCAGGTCGAAAATGCTCTCGAAGATTCATGACACGGAATAATCCGGCGAAGATTCATGCAACACGCGCATTATGTGGCCACGTATCGCGGTACCCTCTACACAAATTTCCCATCTCGGGCTCGTCCTAATCCTCAGGGACGAGAACTCAATTTATAAACACGCTCGGTATTATATCCATTCAAAGGTTTAAAACACTCAACGGCATTGCGCCATGCGCGACGGCCACATGGCATTTCACACTGTAGTTGACACGAATCCGCTTGTCGTGGGCTCCATTTGGTTGGAAAAGCCGGTCAAAAAAGCCGACTATCGTCCCCTTTCTTTCCTTTCTTTTCCGTGGTATATTTATTCAGGTAAACCGTAATGTCTTGTGGCGCAATGTAAGTGCATCGTCAGCGTTCACGACTAAAGCGAGCGAAGATGATACTCTTTTCGTAGCAAGTAGAAAGCGAGCACGATACGAGAGCGGTTTGAGCCTTCGCGATGTATCTGGAGTATCGTATGACAACAGGTAGAGCAACTATCAGACTGGACCTAGTCAAAAGGATTTAGCTACCGGTTCTTGACGCGATTCATCTTTCTCAATTCAGAAGGGTCGAGAATTTATACACGGAATTTATTATATATATTTTATTATACAGTCACATTTTTGAGAAATTTTTGATGAAGGTGAACGATGTTATGCTTGTGGGAAAATGGTTGAGTAGGGTAGATACGGTTATAAATTTTATTAAAGTCAGACGCTCCGGTTGTTCCATTTTCGCTGGCAATAAACGGGCATAATCCTGCCGGATTAGTTGGATTTAAATTCCAGCGTCTCAATAACCGGTAATTTTAATAAACGAATTTCTTTTTATTTTAATGTTCTAATTTAAAGTATTAGAATATATACGTTTTCCCATATAAATTTCGATTTCCCATTGCACGAAGACGTATTAGAAATACTTCCCTTGTTCTATTGCTTCTGTCTGTTCTGTCTACATTCCACGAGACGCGTAACGCGTCGATGTGCGTTGTAATTTAACATAGTTTCCGCAGAACATCGTATACGTCACGAACGTGCGAAACTAATCCGCGAAAACCACGTGAGCATTCCTCAAGGATGTACCGACAACCGCAAGGAATCCCTTTGGAACACGCATCGAGCCCTGTAGATATAATACTATCCAGAACTCCGCCCCGAAGGTCGACTATTCCTTCTTCGGTTCGTTTCTCTTCATTTTTCGTCTCTCTTTCTCTCTCTCTCTCTATCTCTCTTTCTTGCTTCTCGGTAACGTAATCCGAGAAGATTACGGAGCGAAATAAACATGTCAACCTCCCCCGCGGCGCAGTGGCCGCGGGGATGTGGGTTCGCAGCGTCTTTATAGACCGCACGTAGAGGATATCGCCTTTCTTTTCCTTTGCCGCGCGCTGCTGCCTCTTCCTTGGTCCTGCCTCGTGCTTACATACGTCGTCTTCCCTCCACGACGTTCGCTCGTTGGCGACGTAGATTCCTCTCAGATACCGGTCCTCCTCTCGCCGGCTGTTATTTAGCCAACGGGCAGATGCGTCTAGTCAGGTTCACACGAACTCGATCGGTCACGCGCTCTATCTGCACACGGATCTGAATCCTCCTCAATCAAGGATAGATCATCACGGCTTTTTTTTTTATTTCTATCAGATCGATCGTATCAGCCCGCACGTTTTTTTCCCCTCTGTACATAGACATAAATATCGTTCTTGTTTGAGAAAAAGGGGTGGGACGATGTTGAGAGTGAGATGATTCCACACCGCGGGAGTGGGAACCTGCGATTTCGTGGAACCTGTACAAATACGTGACTACCTGCGGCAAAAGGATTCGATTTATAGTCGTAGCTTTCGAGGCACACCATGTTTCAGCGGCTTAAAAGCGTTCGTATTGTCGGGAAAGATGTTTGCAGATGTTCGAAGACGTGTCGATGTGGTTATCGATTTCTAGTGGTTATTAATGGTCTATAACGGGATGGATCCCACTTCCACCGGTTTGTACATCTAGACGAATAAAAAAGTTCTTTTCTACGATATCAATATTCCGCCGACGTGGTTGGTGACCTCTTCACTTTCGCGATACGCTATCGAATTACGAAAGAAAATTATTTCTCCGCGTTTGTGTATACACGGCATTTCAATCGTAATGCACGGTGAGACCTTTTACTCAGGAGATCGCGGTACACAACATAAATTATCTGTTCGTGAGTATCGAGGATACTATCTCGCGTTCAACGTCGCTCTCCATGTAGCGAAGTAAACTACGGTGCGGCGCGTGCTTCGACTTCCAACACAAAGTAAGCGTAATAACTCGAGAGATCAAAGGAAGTCGCGAGAAGAGTTTAAAAGAGTGCAACCCGTAAAATCAAGCGTCGCGATATCCCCGAGACTACTTCTCGCGCGAGGCAGAAGCGATGTGTGCAACAATGTCACGATTCCAGGCATCCAGCTACAAAGGGAGTCTTTACAACTTCCACCATGGAGCGAAATCAAGTGATTTGATCGTGGCTAAAGAGTTTCATCCACGTTCGGCAATGTCTATGACTCTCTTTTCAAGGGCATTGCCACATCGCGACGCTGCTCCAGAACTGAAAGGGATGGTAAGCTCGACGTCGCGTCGTGCTGCGTCAGCTTCGCTCGCTCGACCAAACACCGAAATACGCCTTCCCTTTGCTCTTTGATCGTTTCATCGTCCGCGCACAGAGCGGCGGCTGTGTAACGCGGCTACGGCTCCTTTGCGCGTAGTCATCTCGCAAACAGGAACGCCAAGAAGCGCGGTAGAACCGGCTGAAAATATACCGCGGAGACGATCGCACGCGCGCGCATGTTTCCTCGGTCTCGATGGAGGATCAAACGTTCCTGCTGCTCTGGCTGCTTTGGTTTGCGAGGCGAGCGCGCCGCGCCTGGAAGTTATTTCGACGTTTTTGCATGAATATAAAGTACAATGCGACTACGATCGCCCCGGGCGAGAGATCTCCTTCAGCACCGCGATGGAGCTATGCACACGGTACGACGAAGCTAGGAGATACCGAGGAATCGAGGACGACGCGCCGTTCACCTCGACCGCACATATATCGGCGAACGTAAACGAGAAGCTCTCGCCGGCGTGTGAGATTTTTCAGGCGTTCGGCGCCTTCGGGTATTACGACGTGTAAAGAACGATGGGGTCCCCTTCTCCGAAGCCTGTAAAGTTCCTCGATTTTATCTGCGCCGATAAGAAATCCCGCGTGTAGTAAAAGTTCGTAGAAAACGGCGCCCGGTTGTTTACGGCGGATGTTCCGTAAGGTTTTTCGCGTCGCGCGTGACTTTTCTTTTATCCGCGCAACTTCTGCGGTAAGGTAGGCTACCGGTGAAAAACTCGCTTTTGTCTAGAGATTCCTGAGTTATTAAAATTTTACGTATACATATGGCCTGAATCGAATTCTTAATATAATGATATTATTAGTTTACTTTTTAACTTCTTTTTAAATCTCTAATCTTATGAATTTTATTTCAATCAACATTGAAACTGCAAATGTGTCCTAATTTTTACGAGACTTTGACTCTTACAGCGTTACTTGCTACAGCAATGTGTAGGCACATTGAAAAAATTTCTGGTCGATAATAGACAAAAATTCTGAGCATATCAATTAGAATTCTAGTCGAGATAATCAAGTATGACGAATATCTGGACAAGTGGAATTCCAATTGAATGATCAGAATTTTTTAGTTTGTCCATTTTCAACAAGAAATTTTTCTCAGTACAGCTAATGAATACCTACTTTGATGATATTATTCTTATGAATTTCTCTTTGAAATCTCTATAATTCTATAAAATTAATTTTAATGCTACCGTGAAGCTATGGGCGGTTATTACTCAAACGCATTTTTATTTCAATATTTTTTATCCAGATTTATTTAGTTTTATTTAGTTTTATTGCTTCGCGATAACTTCAGGGGGATAAAAGCGTTCGTCATCGCAAATTTATTTGAATGAAACGAAGCTGCTCGTTTCTTTATTATCTTCATTTTGCCTCTTTCCTTCGTGCATTAACTCTTTAGATTATCCTCCATCGTTATCGATCAATCAAATAATCTTTTAAAGTGCTTAACGTCTCCCCATCTGCCGTTCAATCGGCATCTTACCGCTTCTCGATTTGTATCGAGCCGTGTTCTTCGTTCAGATTACGCCGTTACCGAAGCCAGTGGGCCTTTAAAGATCGTTCGATCGATCGGCCGGCGCGATCCATCGACCCGAAGACACGATCGTTTCGCCACCGCCGAAATTCGTCGACGCGTGAATATATTTTTCGCACGCGGACACCGGGCTCTTGGCCTCTTTTGTCCGGAGCAGGTAGGCACTTCGTGTTCTCACGGAGGCCCCGAATGAATCGACCGCCGCAGATGGGGCCCTACGCGTGCCAGGTGGGCCCCTGCTTCGAGGTCCTCCCGAGCCAATGCAACAACGGTGTTCCCTGCGAGGGAACCGATCGAAACCGCGATACACGGCGCTCTGCGTGGCGGCCCAGGCTTCGTCGATCTTGACGGCGAGATAAGGCGAGACCATACCAAGTTTTTAATAGCCGAAGCACGGAAAGTGCGGGGTACCATGGGGACGATCGTCGGTTGGTCGGCTCATGCACTCCCAGCACGTACGTACCGGCTTCCTGTCTTCTTCTCAACGCCGAAGCATTTGCACGGCGATTTCCTCGATCGGGCACGTGTATCATTGTGCATTAACGGCAAAACGGAAGTTCGAAAAAACGAGCGCATCGGGGGAGGGGCGAGGATGAGAAATACTCGACGAAGACGCCGGTGGCGGCGACGTAAAATGATAGACGTCTGCATAAAATCGTCGGACTCGACACGAACGTGACCAATGTGCACGAATGTGTAACCTTCTGCGAATAATATCGCGTGTGAATGGCGTATTAACTTGCCAGGAGTATCGGGCCGGTTTCTACACGGATCCCGTGGAGATTCAAGAGTGTAGGTCTCGCATAATAGTTTCACTCCAGAATATCCCGACGTGATATTTTTATTCATGATGGGTGGGGGAGGGAATTTCAACGAACGCATTATAAAGCGCGCGTACACGGCAATGAAGCTGAAATTGCACGTTGAGAGCAGGAGGAGTGATATAAGCTCTTGTATGAATTGGCTTCTAAAATTTCCCGATCAATACTCGAAATTATCGTGAAAAAGTAACTCTCATTTTAATCGATTACTATTTAACTAACTATGATGAAATCTTAACTATTAATTAACTAGATGATATTTGTACTCTTCATTCATGATGCAATTACAGCGTTTGTTTACGACTAAGATTTATCAAGTTCTCTTTCAGCGAGAAAGCGCTATTATAATTTCAATTTGTGGCCTTTAACTGTTGTATGGAAAAATCCACGACCGTTTTGTAAGAAAACGCGGACCGTCTCTCTCGGTATATAATTATTTTCACTCTGTTACACGAAGGAAAGCGGAAGTTAAAAGCACGGCTAACGTCGATACGGAACCGACACGGACGAGAAAGGCAATGTTGGTTGAAAGGCAAACTCCTGTCGGTGACGGGAACATTCAAAGAAGCTCACGCGTGTCACGCTCAGTATATTTACAGAAAGCAACTAATGTAGTAAAAGCAAGAATAAAGGGATCCATTGGCATAACATGCCTCGCGTTCCGCTCTTCATTATATTTTCGAAAACCCTTCTCTACGCGGTACACGGTTCCGCGTCGTGACGATCATCATCCATGAGCGACAGTTAGTCTCGCTTAATAAAGTCAAATAAGGTCCCTCATTTTCAATCGCCAGGCACCACCGGCGCGATCGGTCGAGATGTTTAGTCAGTGGCCGCGGGAGTCTGTTCTCTATCTCGTAATCATTTTGAAACTGTTCGATCTTCTGCACCGCGCTCCAAAGTTATTTATAACGGCGGAATCATGCGTCACCGGATTGCTCTAGATCGCATTTATCAATCTACCGATCCTAGTCACGCGTGAGTTTCTGCGGCAAAATAGAAATCGTGAAGCTTTCTATTCTCTCTCTCTCTCTCTCTCTCTCTCTCTCTCTCTCTCTCTCTCTCTCTCTCTCTCTTTTTCACGTTACTTTTTAACGTATATACCTCTATTATCGCGCAATTTATATGCGCGGTATAATTAGTTAACGTTTCTATACTATGAATGGTACGTGAAAATATTTCAACAGGCATGACTTCGCGAAATGGAACAAAGCGTTAATTATTAATACAGTGCCATTGATATAATTAATACATTTTGCAGTTTAAAGAGATAGCGCGGTATTATTAATTAATGACGCTTAGTCAGTGAACGCGCGTGCATACACAATGATACATCCAACGTTTTCTATGGCAAACGATTTATTCAATGCCACAAAGACGCAATCTTTACGATCGGTCGTGAGGTCGTGAGTGTCACGATTAAAGATTCACAGTCAATAAATGCCGTATAAAGTTGGAAGTGTAATGTTACCGATTTGTTGGAGATAATGCAGTGCTTTAACGTCATTTTCCTTGTTATAATCGCGCAAACGTCCGATTTATCGCAAACGATAGATACGATCGTCCTACCGGAACATCGTTGAAGGGGCTGTAATTGAATCGACCGTTTTGCAAATCACCATCAACAATCCAGCCAATCTAACGACGTAATAGTGCCGCTTTATCGAGAATCGACATTGCGCATGGATATCTGGTAATCTCCAGACCTTCGGAGAACTTCCCCCTGTGATGTATATATTTCGCGTATTTACGGGTAAATATGGGGTAGATATAGCAGTACGAGTGCAATTTTAAAGCTTTCCGAGTAAAAGATGCAGGCATGTATCTGGCGTAAATCGCCAGCAACTTACTGCTGCCGTTAAGAGTCCTACCGAAGAACGTGCTCCTGTATATGTAATCCTAGTAAGTGCCTTCGAGTACTTGTAAATCTTTATTTGACGTTGCATACGGGGAGGATACTTTACGATTACGCGTGCTCGTGCACGATATTCGCGGTTACCGATCACCCGGGAGCCATTTATTGACATATTCGACTGCATTTTATTTAAGCGCAGTTTACCCTGCCCACATTACTTTATCCAATAAAACTGAAATGGATTTAGGGATAATCCGTAAACTTTCCGCATATTTCGTTTCTCGGCAAGGTCGTCTCTCCTGCCGGAGGCATAAAGGAGGAATATAAACATAGCCTCGATGAAGCAACAAGTAATAGCGTATATCGCGAGTTAATGCTACCTCGTGTAATTTTTCCAACGACTTCATTCATTTAATGCGCAGACTTGTAATACAACGTACTTTAGCCTGCGAGATCAACAGCGGTTGTGTGTATGCGTTTGAAGATTACAGCCGCTACGCGCAAATCCGGTAGTTGATATCAGAAAGTGATCATCGAGACACGCACAACAACAACCGGTATTTTGAAACAAACCAGACAGAGGAGACTTGTCTCTCGTTTGAGAATAGAATATGCCACGAGTTTTTAATGGGCTCCCGGAGACTTTTGGTTCGCGTCGATGAGGCGCAGCAGGAGTGCAGGGGTTAAATGTTAACGTCCGTCTTTCGATTCGGTCCCTAGCGGGCTTTTGAAAATGTGCAGCCACTGGAATTAATCGGAAATATTCGTAGTCCCTCGAAAACGATATAATGAATTATCTCGATTAGTTATCTAAAACGTCATAATGAATTATCTCTATTAGTTTATATCTCTAAAACGACTATTCTCCAGCATATTGAAACATCTTGATCGTGAAAAAAATTCATAATTCTATTTAAATTAAATAAATTTGTAAATTTAACTAAAAATGTAATACCTTAAATTGCTAGAGAGATATATTAATTTCCTTTATATTCAATCGATATTAAAATTGTTGTAATTTCGAGACACGTATTGTTCCGATTTTATTATTCCACTTCACTCTGTTTTACGAAATAATTTGTGTCATCATCTGCATGCGACATCATTTTAGAAGTGAAATTTGTACCATGTTTCTATACCTGCGTCTTAAGTAAAAGCGATATTTTACAACGCTATCAGGACATATTTCCTGAGTCGACACGGTACAAGAAAAATACGCTACACGATGCATTACGCAACTAACATCGGATATCACTTACTCGTGCAGCCAATCAGCGAACCGTGGTTATCCATAAACCGGCTGGCACTTTAACCCCACTGCACTGACACTGGCGTTATCATCGTTGCAAGTTCGTTACACCGCGCGTCGCAACGTCATTCTTTAATCTCGAGCGTTACGATCATTGAGACACGTATTCGCGTTCCCCGATTGAATAGGAAACTATTTCACATTGATCCCTCTGTTCGCGTACCCGACAACCAATCTTGAAAACACGTAAAGAGAGCACACCAATTCTCCTCCGTCACGGGAAAGCTATCCACGCAGTCAAAAACTCAATGCCCGATCTTTGTAGTCCGAACGTGAAAAATTTCTCCCCACAGGTACGAATTGTGAGAAACGTCGGCTTTCACCCCTCGTGTATGTTTCACGGGCGGTACGGTGCACGCGCACGTCCCGAAATACGAGGGTACGCGTTTCGGGATTAGCCGTTAAGAGCGGATAAACACCAAGAGCCCCAGCACGCGCGGCTCATGTCGGCCAACTGACTCGTAGCGTAGAAACCTCGGGGCCCTTCGCCTCTCGGGCGCCGGTGCTGGGCGAACGTGGTTGTGACAGTGGTGGAGGTTGCTGATGGTGGTGGAGGTATCGGAGGTAGTGGCGGTGGTGGTGAACGGCCGATGGTGGTGGCGGTAGTAGTAACGGCGGAGGCGAAACCGTGATGGTATAGGTGCTGGTAGAGGTGGAGAGAGGCAACTAAGAGGAGAGGAGTGGGAGCGTAAATGCTGTTCTGCAGTCGTTCCTGTACACGCGGATGCTGTGGAGTACCATCTGAACTGCCGTACGAGACGGAGCGTATACCAACTCCATATACAGAGAGATGGCCGCAGACTTTGTCAAATATTCATTCTATCCGGTTGTCGTAGTACATTGCGTGCCCTCGCGTAGTACAATATTTGTCCAGGTTGCTTGTTTCCCGATTACTCAAGGGACGCTGCAGGGGCGACTTTTGGAACATTCGATGGTTACGCGTACCTACTTGTTAGAAATGCATGATGAGACCACAAGTAACCTGAATTGGAAAGGAGAATATTTTACACTAAAAAGTCGGCGAACTAGTACTTTGAGGGCGAACGAAATTGTTGACCGAAACCGAAACCTCATACATCAAGCGAGTAAAAATCGCTTCTTATTTATTTGCTGTCGTTTGTTTGAGCAAAGAAAGAACCGAAAGAAAAGGCAAAATTTAGGAAACCGGAGAATTATTTCTCTCTCTCTTTGACAGCGGGGTTCAGGTTGAACATAGAATCCGCTCCGTTTCGGCAGTGCATAAATTTGTTTTTTCACCAAATAAATACCGCTGACCATTTATTTGGCGATGCCCGTTGCCGACCTCTGTCCTTCTTCTCGTTTTCCCTGATCGTCCTTTGCCTGCTCGCCGACGCGACGTAGCCGTACTTGTCGCTACGTTCGATAAATAAATATTTATTGTCGAGAGGCAGAGAGGCACCGCAAACAAATCCATTAATAACACAAATTCAACTCCGCGGAGGTATGTGCGTGTACTCGCGGAATCCGGGGGCGTGAATAAACGCGCGTTGAGTTCCACCTGTACCAATCTGACGGCCCCACAACCCACCGTACCTAATTCGACGTCGGTGTCAATTTATGTCTGCGGGTGGATTCGGCGTCACGGTAGAACAATTTAATAACGTTCATTTCCATACGTTTCCCAATTCGGTCTCGTGCATATCTCTCTCTCTCTCTCTCTCTCTCTTCGATGATCATACGGTTTACCGAAAAGACAAAGAGCCGATGATCACGAGAAATGGCACAAAAGAGAGAGAGAGAGAGAGAGTATGCATATATGAAAGAGAAACTGACACGCTAACCGGTAGGAGAATCGCAGCAAGCGAATTCGTGCAAATTCGTGAATCTGTAATCAAATATAATCCTTGATGTTTAATATCCAACTTCGCGGTATGTCTCGTTAACGCACATGCAAAAGCAAACATACAAGTTTCATCGATAGCCCGGTTTCTCCCTCCTCCATTCCAACTTCTTCTCCACCCTAACTCGAACGGAATACGTGCAAGGGGATGACGGACACTAGAGGGGTAGATTCTCCGAAAATTGATTTTCACAAGGAACAATCTCTTTAATTTTAAATGTATCCATTATGGTGCAATGTATAATAAAGGAACAATTTTGCGTGCCAGATCTCGCGCTCGTTTAATTGGTTAATCAATATTCCACAGTATTCCATTGAAACTTTTCTTATGCACTCTTTCCTTTTCTCTTTTAATGCGTTATTCTCTCACGCGATCTATATTGGATGTTCGTCTTTGACGTAGGTAGAAAATTATAGATTTCGTTTATACTTGGATTTTTGTTGTAAGAAAACTCATCGACATTATAAGTTATAGATACAATGATTGAATATTAAAAATAGATCATAGGTATGTAAGTGCGCATGTGCCAAACATTGTGATAACTATAGTAAGGTGAATACCCGATGCAATATCGCTATATAAGAAATTTATTTATATTTCCATCGACTCTCGTCGTAACTCTTTTATATTGTCAGTTATTCTCGGTAAAATATCGATTAAATAAATTTAAATGTGGACAAGGAAAATTTTCTATTCAAATGTGTTCCTTAATATCATTTGCTTATTTGATTCGTGGTTGACTCGTGCATTCGTTATTCATAATTACCGGGAATCTTATATCTGATCCTGACAATACGGTAATACGATGTGGCGCGTGTCTTACTCATATCCCTCTGTCATACGACTCCTAATCGATAAGTGAGAATCCTTCTAGGTAGACAATAATATAACAAGCAGAAAGGAGATGAAAAATTGTACCCTTCCAGCGAACCCTCGCTCTATCGTAGTTTTACTTAGTGTCTCGAATAGAGAAAATGATCGCCTCGTAATCCTATATAAACACGGTTATTTTTATCCCATTATAGGGCGGTTCGGTAACGGCCTAACGCGTGAGCCTTGAGTCTGCATAATACCACGTTCGTTGTGCACGAAGCTTTAAAGGTTGCCGACGGTCGGGGATGACCGCAGGATCCGGGAGGGTGTACCGTGTGCCACACCCCCTCTCGTCTGCTGCCACGAAGTTGCTTAACAGCGGGGGGTGAATACGCTTGGTCTATGATACAGGCCTTTGAAATAGTCCTTAGGTCCTCCGAAGGTCTTAGGTGTACGATTCCATTCAAAATCTATTCTTTCGTCTTCGGAAAGGATCGTTGTTATAACGTGTCTCCATAAAAAAAAAAACCATAGTAGCAACAACTAATGATGATTCGTCATAAAATACTTAGTGCGCAACGAATGCACAATAGTAAAACCTACCAAAAAATCAAATAAAAAAGATTTTGTAATCTTTTGTGTACACTTATAACGAATAATGACCTTTGTTGAATAAAATCATTGTTGAAAAGAATAATCATTAACTCTTTATTGCTCTGATTTGACATGTTTGTCGAGATATTTTTATAGGTATTATTACACGTAATTATGCCTTCTTTACGATATTTTTTTTGCGGGGAGGCAGGTTCTGTGCTTTACAGAGTGACTACGGTTAAGAAACAGATCTGTTGTGGTAACACATGTTACGCACTCGTTCTAGAAAATTTCGGTTTCACGCCCATGAATCGGATATTTCTTCTTTAGGAGACTCTTTCTATCCGCTTAATGATACGCGGCGCTATGTGGCATCGTTAAAGTACAACTGTCCCTTAAAAACCCACCGGAAATCGATTCTTAAATAGAAAAAACCAATCGGAAATCAGCAATTGAAGAACTTTCAACGTATATTTCGATGAAGAAACTCAAATATATAACGACTCTCTTCGTGAGGAATTCATCTACAAGCACCTTATAGAATGTTCGCTCGATAGGCCGTGGAATATTTTTTTTAGACCCTTGTATTCACTCTCGTGGGTTACTTTTCTTGAGAGGAAACTCTTGTAAGGTCGTTTCGTTTCGCCAGGAGGTCAACGGAACTCCAAGATGCCTCTCTCACCGCCGTTATAACGTTTTTCCTTTCAAGAAAGCAAACCAGAATCTATAGTTGAATTGAATAGGGGGTGAGAGGCGATTCGGGTTTACATAAACAGAAAAACTCGTATACCGCATAAATATATATAGAATACTGTATCATGAGAATCCATGGTAGATGATTAAGGTATAAAAAGAGATGCGCGATCATTCGAAAATTCCTTTTTTTAATTGTGCATGTATAATAGGCTGGAATGTAAAAATAGTTAGAGTATATATTTATATTAGAGTATATATATTTCTTTAATATATCTGCTTAATATATTTGAATATAAATATTGAATTGCATATTATGTACAAATTTATTATACTTTTATTATATTGATAACTATTAAGTAAAAATTGATCGATAAGATTAAATACACATATAAGTAAAAAATGCCATATTCGGTCAAAACGGTACTGTATGTAATATTTTTTATAAATCTTTACAATTTTTAAATGATGTGTGCAAATTGAATGCGCCGATTATTTATTTGAAACACTAATATCTATAATTTACGCGTGCACGCGATTTATTATACAATAAATGTATACGGAAAAAGGATTTTTCTGAGAAAAGTCTAAAAGTTTATTTAAATATAGATCAGAAAATAATTTTGTTGAACTGTCAAAATATTTATGTAGAACATTTGAACATAATAAGCAAAAAATTTGATATTCTAATGACCAATTTGAACATCTCATAATTATTTTAATATAATCAAATATATAAATATATATATATTTTTTCAGATATCTAGTTAATTTTTAATTTTTAGCAAAATTTTATTGTGTATAAGAATAAAAAATATGTACTAAGAAAAGAAAAGGACAAAAGAAGAGAGAAATACAATGCAACTCGCCGATGATGCCGTATGATCGTTTTGGCAATTTTGACGGGCGATAAAATTTACAATCAGTGCGGAACGAAGTACATATAGTTTTTCTTTTTGTGCATGTCAGCGTGTCCATTAATTTTCAAGAAGAAAATCGATGTCGCCCATCTAGAATTACGAAGTCGACGTCTCTTCGAAGACCCCATGAGTGAAATTCGAGCTTTCTCGTAAAAAAAAAGGACTAAAGCAGAAGGAAGAGAGTGACGAAGGAATAGAGAGGGAAAGAGCAAGATGAAAAACTCGCTCGATGGACCCTACGAATCGTCTCGAGGGGTTTCACGGAGAATATCGAAGGGACCAAAGACAGAAGACGAATACGCCACGTCCAGCCGATGCATTCGAAATATTTGAAGATGGGTTTCGGCCGTGCACGAAGAAGGAAGAGAGTTCTTCGAAGATTGAGTCCTTTATCTGGAAGATAGGATCTCTCCGTTCTTGGGAGCTCACCTAAAACAAAAATATATTCGGTCCAGTCGAGAGGAATGCTCAGGTAGGCAAGCGTGCCCATTGAATCGATTTCAGCCTCCTCGAGATATATGTTTCTCATGATGCACGTTACTAATAGTATTTAATGGAATCGATAAGTTGTTGTACGACAAATCTCTGGTATCCCACGTATAAAACTCGCGCTAGTCGTAAATTCGATCTGCTCTCGACTAGAATGATGCAACCAGCGCGCCGTTTAGTTCCTCGAACGGCATTTCTACATTATAGGGCGATACTTGGATGAAGAAGATAGTTAGAGCGGCCTGGGTTGTCTTTTTTATAGCTACCGTGATCTTTATGATTGTACTACCTGCTGTCTTTATGGGCACTACGATTATTTTTACTCGGCCGTTTTAGTAAAACGATTTTATCGACTTCTCGACGCGTCTTTGTCTGCGGAATTTCCGGTTCGTTATCAAAACGTTTAAAATTGCGAATAATGAGAAGTCATTTACGAGAATACTGCTTCTGCTATTAATGCCGCTAACACGGTGGCAAGATTTCCCGAAGGAAATTCTGAGTCTATTGGAGCGTATTGCATTTTGCGAATATACGCGTCATTTTGCGCATCCCCTTTTGATTTTAATCACTCGGAAGCTCTCTATGACGCAGAATAATTGTCTGTTGACGATGAAAAGGATTATGAAGCCTCTCCGTCCCATGACGCGAGTCAAAAAGGTCCAGAAAACGGGACGACGCGATCACGACGTAGGAAGTCGGGATTTTCGGTCCAAGGAAACAAAAGGGGGCCGGAGTCTTTTCCTTTGTCTCACAGAGGGGCACACCCTCTCGCGGAGCATTATTTACCGGCGATACGGCACGCCTGTGCATGCTGGGATATCGGCGACCGGACGAGGGAGACCGGTCGCTAATGGCACGTTAGTTTTCTGAAAGCCGACTACTCCCCAGCCCAGTCTACGAAGACTTCTTATAACCCGGCAATTTTGATGTGCCCCACAATCTGGCAGATTGCATCCAACGCTGTCTAGAAGGTGAATTATCTCGACTGTACGCGAAAGGGATCGCGGTAGGCCAACCGGGCTGCGATTTACCTTTCCTGGGACTTTTGTATATACCGGCGACCCGCGCGGTTATAATTCAAAAACGAGATATTTCTCTCCCCTCTCTCAATTTCTACTTATGACTGCGAGCGCTACCCTCTCCCACCTGTCTCATGCTTTTCCCTGGGCGGCGTCCCCGGTACCTATCGACATAATGATAGAGCTCTCGGTGCCACAGAATTCCGGGAAGAATCGTGCAACAAATTGTATCCGCATTGACACAAATGTATCTATAGGGATTGTTTAAAGGATGGTTCAAGCGAAAAGAACCATTATTCGTTGTACGTGTAAATAACGTAATTGTGAAAGGCTGTACTGATGATTTTGAGATATTGAAGTGCAATTTACGATAATACAGAATTCATAGAAGTCCTATAATATACAAACTTTTTAGCACTATGTACCATGATCTTTTGTATGATTATTTACGAGCTTACATTGAGACATATTTTAGTAAATATTCATTAACGACTCTTTTTTTCTTTTCGGAATTTAACAAAATGTTTTAATTAAAAATAGAAAGGACTCTTAAATTAGAAACAATATAAATTGAATAGAGCTATTGAGAGTCAGCGCAATAATTTGTGCGATTTAATTAATAACAGTGTTTATTTCAAAAACGTATTTTCATTTTATTAATTATTATGTAATATGCCGAAGAATAACTCAAAGATGTTTTTATTGTTTCTTTGCAACAGGTTAAATAATTACATGATTAACGTTCAATTGGCGAACAACCCGGCCGCCTCGTAGCAATATTATATAATAATGGTTCGCTCGTTTACGAGAGGCTAACAGAATTGCTCGTTAAGTCCAGGCTTCTGAAAAGACGACGAGAAGATCGTGTGATAAAGTAAAACGATATTTACTTCGATTACACATTATCAGAATCGGGACTCATAACGACCGTGTAGTTTCGCGCAGCCGAATGCCTGCCAATCAAGCTCCCATTCAGAGTGTATCATTGAACATTACACCATGTCTACTCACTCAATAAACTCAATCAATCCGAACGTGCTATTTACTTCTCCGTACCGTGCCGCTATCGCGATTTTCAATTAGCGGCAGAGCACAATGGAAGCGACGGAAAGCCGAGAGTGCCGCAGAAGACAGGAGGAGGATGAACCTGATCCGCCCAAGGACGAGAGAACGCATTCGATGGGCGATACGCTCGTAACGGTAGGAAGGAAGAAGGACGAACGATTCGACGCGCATTCTTCGGACGCGTGCTCGGCAATTTGCGGTACGAGGGCGCTTTACAATTAGCGGTATCTTCCGAGGCAGCATTCTTACAGGGCTTCTTCGTCGGTCCCACGCACCACTCACCGCTCTTCCGAGGGTTCCTCTCAGTTTTGTCGTTAAGCATTAATTGAGCCCCGGTTGAGAGATTACAGAGAGAGGATCCTCGCGTATAGAATGGTATCCGAGAAAACGAGTGAATTTCTGGCCGCGCGCGGCGTCTAACATCGTTCTCCCGTTCTCCTTCGCTGCGCGATGCTGCGTATATCGTCTCTTTCTTTTCCTTCGGGCGCGGTTGCAGCTCTTCCAATGAACTCGAGGCCAACCTGTTATTAAGGGACCCCTGACGATTAGATTGCGTTAATGGCGAACCGCTGTCTCCTCCTGGGAGAAGAATCGGCCTCTCACTTCTTTTCCTGCCTCCTCCATTTCCTTTCCTGCACCGGCACGATTCTCAGGAGCTCTGCTTGCGCTTCTCGGGAAGGTCGATGAGAAAGCGTCCCACCGACGAAAATTCAAGCTATCGCGCGCGCGCGCTCGCGCCATACGACGTATCCGAGCTTTACTGTATCCTGGACCTTTGGTTGCCGCCGCGTCGGTACTCCACGCTGATTCCATTAGGAAGAGAGTATCCGTGCCTGATCCCATCCTTACCTCTTCCCTCCTCGCAACGATTCCCTCTCGCGGCGGGATTCACTCCAGCCGCCTCCTCCTCCTCCGCCGACAGTACTCATTTAAGCGCCTCGTATTTCCCGTGGGAACTCGGCAGCCCCAACAAAGGTACGAAAAACGTTTAATAAATAAATTGATCAGGTTTCTCCCCACTCTGCGTCGCACACCCTTCGTTTTCAATCTCTTTTTTTTTTTCCTCCGTCTGTCCTGATTCTTCCTCTTGCTCCGACAGGACGTACGGTAATAGACCCCTCTCGGCTTCCGGAAACGTGACACCACGGATTCGAATCCAACTCACGTTTCATTAGCTCGCTAATACCCGAGAGACGTGAACGTTCCGCGTGAAGGAACGCTTATTCCTATTATCGCAGTAGTTGCGATTGTTCTGTGATATAATGGAATTGTTACGAGATTGTTGATGCATCTGGTACATGTGGAGCGGCAAAAGTATACTTTTCGAGTGCTTGAGCCTCAGGAAGCACTTTAATGTTTGAATGCCGTATCGAAATTTAGGTCAAGTACTTTTATATACATAACGAAATATTTGATTACTAGATTTTTAATATACATACTATATACACATTATAGTACTATACATGCATGCAGATGGGACGAGAAAGTTATATAAAAAAACATTTTTAATCTTTTTTATCTAATAATAATTTATTCAAATGCTTGAACTTCTAGAGACAGCATCTTGTTATGAAAAAACAATTTTTTAATTGATTTTGTCTAAAAAAAATTATGTTTTGTAAATGAAGAATCTATCGATATTTATATCTGTTTATAATAATATTTATTGATGTACCTATAGTTTTTCTGACGGATGAAAGTACTATTTTGGTGATCAATATTGCTTACATTTCCATCTTTAAAATTCTTAAATATAACTGAAATCTACACAGATCCCAAATTTATATTGAATTTATTCTGAATTTGTGATTTGATAGTGTACAATTTAACAATCGCAAATATGCAATACTTGTCTAGAGAATTGCAGTTCTTTTCTTTTAGAATATAGGCGTCATATCTATCTTATATTTTGATATTAAATAAATGAACTATTATACAATGTATGCATATACATAAAATCAGATAGCTACATTTAGTATTCAATGTAGCATTAAAGAGGAGTGAGAATATGAACTTATGCATCACTTGCAGTTTATGAAAACATTATTATATAATCGTCGATTGTTGCTTGATTAGAAGAATACTTTATGTAAGTATATGCTGTTTCGCGGAGCGCAATGCAAATAAAGATCCGCTGTAACACGAGCGCTAGTTTACGATTCACGCTTCTACGCGTCTAGAGGGGAACAATGGACTATCCAATGGTGTACAAAAGTTGTCGTCATTAAACTACCATATGCGAGCATGAGTGCACATACGTTCGCGTCTAAACTCTAGCTCGTCGCGAAGTTCCATTGTATTGACGACGGTTTACGACCGCGGATAATAATAATCAGGAAAACCGACGAGGAAAGGGGGAGTTTGGTTCGCGCGACGCGAACATTTCCACGTAGTTTCATTCTGAAAATGTCGAGCCACCCCGCAACAACATCATGGATCGTGCTATTACATGATAGTTTGCGAGTCGTATACGTGTTCGTGAAGGGGACAGGGGGAAAAAGGGAGATGATAGGACTTACGTGCGCGCACACGCAGGGCAATACAATTGCGAGCGATGCCCGGGCGAGCGGCGGCGAGTAACTCGAGTAGGCTCTCGGCGATCACTTTGGTCTCTCGCTGCGGGATATGCATTTGTGCAACAGGCTTTTATACAGCCGTTGTGCTACTTATGCAATCATGAATGCATCGGCATCCTGCGTGGCCCTGCTCCCCGCGCGACTCTCGTGAAACGTTTCAATACGTTATGTTAACATTCGAAGGTTTTGCCTGCATGAACTATCCGCCTTGAGCGGACGAGCGGTTATCGATGCAATTTTCTTCGAGAATCCGAGTCACATATCGTTAGTCTGAAATTGTATTTTTCTGTAGCGCTTGGGTTACACAATACGCGAAAGTAATTGTATTTCGTAAAGATTAATATAATATTGAGAGCTAAATTAAAAACTTGCCGGCAAGTTATGCAACATATTTCGGAAAGATACATATTTGAGCAAGCTATTTAATAGTTCATTGCTGGTTTAATTAGTTTAAAACTTCAAGGATACTTCGTTTGTTCCAACTTTGTTACATGATGAAGTCGAAGCATGAATTCCAGAGTAGTTTCAGGATTCGTGCTGTATGTTTTGCGACTTGATTCATCATATTTGAAGGAAATGCATCCGAATTATTTTTTTTTGAAAGTCTCTCGTTACAAGTCTCCGGTATAATTAACATAATTAATACACAGCCGACGAGTACCTCCTGCGGCTTTCGACCCCGTCCACGGGACTTTCGGTTACGCAGCGTGTGGTTTTACCTAAAATTATCCGAGCGTGTTGGTATGGGGAGAAAAAAGATCAAGGAGGGTTCAAAGAGATACGAAGTGCCCCCCAGAGCGCTCAGGGAGTGATCGATAGTGGATACAAAAGGTCGGATTAATAGACGGATGGGGTTGTCCGAAGTCCGTCTGTCCTTTCGGTGATAGTTCTTCATCGGGGCGAGGGGAAAGAAAGAATAGGTAGGTAGAGGTGACAGAGTTGGAAAGAACCGAGAGGTAGAGTGGTCAGACGGCGGACACATTCCGATACCTTCTATATCTTCGTTTACCTTCTATCTCGAAAAAAAAAAAACCCTAGGTCTCCACCCACGACCTGTATTCGCATCGCAGGTGCAGATTTCGTTCATTTCGCGCACCGATGAGGATCGCTCTATCTAGGCAGCTGCAGATCCGTAGAAGTCGCTCGTCTTTCTCTCACCGATTTGCTGCGGTTCATTCTGTCACCGGCGGCGCTCAAGTCTACCTTGACGTCGTAGCTCGTGAGTCGTGTCGTGTGGCCAGCGGAACAGTTTCGTGCCCTACTATTTTTTTTCCTTCTTTCTTAAGAGTCGAGAGGGCCAGGAACTGTTCTCTTGACAGTCCCGTGGCTCTTGCAATGGATTGCGGGACCGTTGCACAATGCGTCGGGGTAACACCGGGCCCTTTGTGCATTGCCGGCATGTACGCGTGCTCTGTCTGCCTAGCATGGTACCGGCATTCTCTTCTTTCGTTTCCCTCTTTTCCTCTCTTTCTCGTTTTCAAGGGAAAGAGATGGAGAATAAGATGGAAAAATCTATTCGCTCTTAATTCGCTTCTCAACGAATGTACAATGGGTGTAAGTTTTCCAGCTCGCCAGCAATGAACGTAAAGCATTGGTTTACGGGAAGATTTTCTTTATACTCTGGAGGTTTCTCCATTCATCCTTCTCTGTTTCCGTCGTTCGTTTTTGCGCCTACCAAACCCAGCCATCTGTTCTGTCGCCTTGTCCGCGGACATCAATCAAGGAGATCGATGTCTTTATATGATAATTTATCTTTTGTTTCAACGTAAGCTTAGAAATAAACTTTCCATCGATGACAATTACATTGGTATCGAGATCGTCAGAAATTGATCATAAAATCCATCTTTTTTATTTAGCGATCCTATATGTGCAGACGAATTTTTTTTTTAATTAGTACATGGGTAGTTACATGTTTAGAACAATCCCTGTAATCTCAAAGAGTAAACGAAAGATCTTTGCTTATTTTTATGAGTTCTGGGCTTCTTGCATATAATAATGAAACTAATTGTGAGCCAAAAAAAGATTAGATATATTTGTTTATAGAAATTAATAACATTATATACAGATATAGTCTTTAAAACATTGGATATATTGACACATTTTGACATAAAATATAAAATATCTCGTAAACTACTATAACTAAAAATTATGTAATTGCAGTATGCAATTATATATTATTTTTAAACAACTACATGTAACATCTTATCATTCTTGTGTAATGTGTATGAAAATACAATAAAAAATTAATAAAATGAGGCATTTTATATTTCACGTAAAAGCAAAGTAAGCAAGATTTTATAATTTTTTAAATTTAATTTAAAATTATTTAAACATTAATTTTAATGAAAGTTGCTTCGAGACCTTTCTCGATCTCGTTTTCCCATGTAGCAACTGTTGTGATTTATCGAATGACCGCAGGTGGCCGATACTTGTGGTAAGCGTATAATTTTGATAATGGATGTAAAAAGGTTAGCTACATTCGTAATATTGAGAGGTCTTTCTCGCGCGGAATTTAATTCTTCGAAAGATTTACGTCGGTCACGAGGTCTCGTGAAATTCATGATTTTAGATTCTAGGTGATTTCTAGGGGCCATATGAAAATTGAATGGGGTCTATCTCGCGCGTGCTCCCTTCCACGAATCGGCGCTCCCGATCTCTCCTCTCGCAAAGTTTGTCGAGTTCGTTGCTTTCCGGCGAACGTACTGACATTCTCCGGAGGTAATGCTCAAACTCGGACGATATTGGTGAGATTGCGGTGGGCAAGTTACTCAACCGGTAGTAGCCGTAGCGTATTGCGCCTTGCGAAACAATAGAAGTCCTTGAGCGCGTTGCGAAGAACTTCCGGCAAGTCAGGGAGAGTTTGTCGAGAAACAGGAATGTCGAGGGGAAAACGCCATATCAGTGCAACGTGTCACGACCGAGTTAAGATACGCGGAAGTTGACCAGACTGTCCCACATTTCTCATTATTGATAACCAAGAGTGCGCACGAAGAGAGCATTGCAAAACAGAGCAGGGAAATTCGGCATATTTTCAGAATACATTTATTGTCAAATACCGACATCATTAATCACGAAGGTACACATTATACATGAGTAATTTATATTTTTCATTTGCTCAACCCGCCATACGATTAATTACGTTAATGAGGCAATTAATTGATTTAATGATTTTCATGTAGAAATAAAACGCTTGAAATGCTCCATGACAGCATCGCTGTTCGCGCGTCGATGAAAGCGCGGATATTAATACAGGATGATATGAAAATTAATGGTGCGCGTGCATCGGCAGTCGATTATCCGATTTTTCACTAGAAATCGATTAATCTGAAAACCTTTTGAAACCTTAAGACATAATTACTTATCTTAATCCACGTAAGTGGAGGTTTTACTTCGAAGCAGACGATGTTTCTTCTTAATGACCAGGGACGAACGATAATCGAGTCAGCCGGACGACTTAACGTCAATCAATCCGGACCGCATCGCTTCCTCGGCACGCTTTTATTTTGTCTCTCCCGTCTGACTATAAATCAGTGCGTTTTTACGGATGCGCTTTTTCCGCCGGAGATCCAACGCGCATAGGCCTGATTAAACGGGTTATTAATTACGCCCTGCCGACGACGTGGATGAATGCGGTACGTCCGATAAATTGGGGAACGTCTTTTTTCTTCAACATTTTCTTTTCCTGGTTGTCTGGATATATATCACGATGTGTATATATATATAGATATAACATTATATATATAATGTTATATTCGCTTGTGACACAACAAAACTACAACGTAACATTTTTAACTAAATTAAGATTGATTGCCGTGAACTTTTACATTTTGTATTTACAAAAATATATCTATTAATTGAAAATTGTATACGAATATTAGAAACTACACGAAAAGAATGGTGTGTTGCTGAATATAGATACAGATCTAAAAATAATTTTATTGAACCATCACAAGATAATGATGCAGGACTTTGAATGCTGTAAAAAGTGTTAACCGCAACCAGTCAATTTGAGCATCTTACATAGTCATTTAATATCCAATAAAATTATATTCAGTTCGGTATCTAGCTGAACCTTTGGATATTTTAGCAAACCGTTGTTACCGGGTATTAACCTTTGACCGAAAAATAGAATTATTTCTCTTATTAATTTATCTATATATATTCTTATCGATCTAATTTCTGATTCTTTTACATATCATTACTACATTGTCGCGAATAATATGAACCATCAACGTAACCAGAATTCTAGTTGCGGATGACGTCAAGGTTCTATTCCGTTATTCGACGAAACAAAGATCGGCTGAGTATAGGAAAACGGAATCGCTCGTAAATAGAGTCATCTTGTCGCTCGTGCTGGTAACGACGCGATTGTCGCTAGGGTCGCCCTATGGTACGAATATACATTCATTAATCTAAATCAAATGTCGCATCACGAGTTACTCACGAGAGGGTCGGCTCGCTCTTTGTGCTTATTCCAAAGTCATAACTTATCTCGGCCGCGCGCTTATTACCGTCCAATCGAAAGTAAACACTATGAACATTTAACTTTTCGAACTTTCTCTTTCTCTCTTCTTTCCCTCTCTCTTTCTTTCTTTCCGATTGCGCAACTTGTAACTTCTGCTGGACCACCGCGGAGCGTCTGTAGAAGTTACTGCGATAATGGATTCTTTTATATAGAGTATATCCTCCGCTTGGAGTATTATATAGAATATATCCTCTGCTTGGCGTATATATCCACTTGGGTAGCTGGATTCAGCGAAACTCTTTTAAAGTATTTAGACGGATCTACGAACACTCGAGCGGCATCCGCCACAGTATCCTTCGCGAAGCAGTTGAATTATCTCGAGAGCAATTAGCCAAGAATACCGCTCTTGAAAACGCAGGCCGCGCCTTATCAGTCTTTCGAATAAACATCATCGCCAGCTATCCATTACCGTGAGAGAAGAAAACGCTTGTCGTTATACCAGTATAATATCAAGAACTGAATTGTGCGGAGCAGTTCTCTTGCAGCAAGTTGTCTCGCGAATCATCTATTTCAAAACTATCAAATGATTTATCTTTATTCGTATGTAAATATTGAAACGGTTATCTCGCGAATATTGCTCTCTGTTTCTTACATTATCTATATATTTATTAGAATTGAAAGGTACGAAAGTATGTGCGCAGCAACGATACAACTGAAATTTTAATTCTTTATCTGCAATGTGCAGAGTCCTTTTGATGCAAGCAAAATTTTACTTTCAAATTTCATCCTCTCATTTCTGTTTAAATTTCAATGTTTATTAAGTAGCATTTGAGTTAAAAATCTTTGGTAATATGGAAATAGAGATGTAAAAATAGACGATGGAAAATGTAATAGGTTCGAATTTTTATTCCCTTCATCTGCTATTTAATCCTTTTTTGTTCAGCTCAAGTTTTTATACTAATTAAAATTTTTTAAAATGTAGAAAAATTCAAAATCGCTTTTCTATCATTTTTTTTGCATTACTAAATAGTTTTTAGTACAAACATTATTTAATAAAAATTAAAATTTGAGCAAAATAAGGATGAAATTTGAGAGTGAAATTTTGCTTGTGCCAAAAAAAACTGCAGATAAAAAAATAATTTATGGGATAAATATACACACGAGAGATAATATGAAACGAACTTACCAAAAATCCGATATCTTTCATGGAAGACGGTTGGATTTCTGTAATCCATTACGAATGTTTCATGTAGTTTCTACGCTGCATAAATAATTACCGCATTAGTTTCAAGATATCGAGTGCATTTCGATAACGGTCGTGCGCTGCGCTTTGCACGTGCATGCAAAAGGGCGGCGTGCACACCACGAAGTGATGGTACAGTTGGGTCGTCATGGCATTTCCATATCGATCGGCATGAGACTGGAGAGAAAACGATTTCGTACGCGGAGACCTCCGTAAAGAATCCTGATCGGCATGCAAGATTTCAGACGATTTTAAGTACCTGCGTGGATTATTGCGCAAGTTACCTGTGGATAGGGCGAGTAATAACTGTTAATGCATGATAAAGCATTTTTTCGCGTGGCTTCATGGAAATCGGCGTGTTTGCCGGGCGTTCGGGACGTGCCGTCTAGAAACCGGTTAGTGATTAGTGGTGTTAAGACTCGAGCGTCACGAGCCAGTTAACGTTTGAATGCGAGTGCCATCCGTTTGAGCAGTCTCGCGTAATATATCGAGACGCGCGATCGTTTTAATAGCGGGTAGCGCGTTTCCTGTAATACGCGAGATAATAACGTAAGATATGTCACTTCAAATTAGACACGATTACGCGGTACGAAAGCGCATAATGTGCCGCACGCCGCTCTGTTCACACGCGCGGACGTGTTTGTGTGTGTGCGTGCGCGCGCGCGTGTTTGTGCCGACGTTAACAATCATGTGCCAGGCGGAATTCCAAGCTGATAAATTATTTCGCCGAGTGCGCGAGTCGGAGTTTCAAGATGCAATGTGGCGTAACGTGCGGACGAGCGAGAGACCGCGTTCTCCGTTTTTCTTCCCTTTGCCGTCACGTGCACGACGACGACGACGTTTGCGAATTCGCGCGAGTTCTTTTTATTAATCCTTTTTTTTTTTTCCTTTCGTAATACAGTACGGCACGCGCGCTAGAATGTCGCAAAGCGGACGTAACATCCTGTTTGGCCGCTTTTATTTATTATTGAAAGCGGGCACGTTCAGTCAATTAACTCGTCCAGGGAAAAACGAGCTGCCGTTCCTTGACCGTTTTACCTCCGGCGAACTGCACTCGCTACATGGTGGCACAAATTGCGCGCAAAAGTCGATCCGCGACCCGCGCGCGAATAAATAATGAAGTTAACGAGCGTCTTATGTCGCACTCGGCCGACTTTCTTTCCGCCATTCGACCGGGCGCGCGTTCACTGGTTTGTTCGGAGCAGCCTGGCATCCTGCACGCGGGGAACGTGAGCGAACCGAGAGAAAGGATCGATCGATCGTCGATTTTAATGTGTCCGACAGATCGCCGACGGCGGATCGATCGGGATGATAAATGGAAAAGCGCGGAGTTAATTTGCGCAAATCCTTCTTATATTTAACGCGTTGTGAGAAAGGGCGAGAGAGATCAGCTTTTTTACTTTAATATTGCGAAATAGCAACGTAACGATACCGAGAACTTGATATGCACATAGTATCTCCGCAAAAACTTAATGGCGCGTAATAAAATCGGATAATCGAATATCATCGCACTATACGGAGGAGCGATGCTTGAAGCGGGACCTTGTTATATCGCGTTCCGCGACAGTGAAATGTGCATTGGGGCGGAGTATCCCCCGAGGAGTACAAAAAAGTCACGGCTTTGGACGGCCGCGCCGTACAGGCGTGCGAGAAGTATGTACAACGAAGGCGGGTTCGCGCGCCACGCCGACGAAGATACGTCGGAATTTTAATATTTCTCGGCGGCGAGAAAGGGCCGAGTGTAATCCCCTTGACAAACGGGTGCCTCCTCCATGATGCCTCTTGACAAACAGAGGCCATCGGTTTCGCGCGAGGCTACGTAAAACGAGGATGGGCGATGTCGACGAAGAGGAAGCGAGTAACGCAGAGGAACTCGAACGAATCGTCTCGCTATGCTGTGTATACGCGAATGGAACAGGCGCGAGAGGAACGTGCGCCTCTCGAGAAAGACAGAGAAGGAGAGAATGAGAGAGCGATGGAGTTGCTGGATCGTCTCCAAGAAGTTTGCTCGTCGTGCTTTGTCGCCAAAACAAATTGCTCGGGTTCGTCGCACAGAACGGACGTCGCTTTCGTTCCCTCGTTTTCGCCATAATTGCGGTGACCGGCGCGCCGCGGTCAGATCGCACCGGGGCGCGACCGACCGGTTCAACTACTCCTTTTCGCAGTCGTAGCCGCGAAAAAAATATTAGCTCACCCGGTGTGGTAGTGTTCATGCGAAATGTGGAGAACGCTGGAAGAACGGCACACGGCGTCGTTCGCCGCATTGCAAACCGCGACGAGAGAGTTCCTCATATCACGCGGGCATTACGGTCCCCGACTTTGAACCGCGTTCGTTCGTGGCGCGCCATTAATATGGGTCGCCGGATAGCTGACGACGACTACGGCTACGTTCCAAGATTCCGACTCGCGCCGCTGCTATTTTCAACCCACGTCGCGTCTCTCGAGTACGTTGGCTGTATCCACTCGTAAAAAAATTAGGCATTCGTTTAGTGACGAGTGGCTGCGGCCCATAAACGGAGCATATTTAGTACGAAATGCAAGTCTTATTTTTAGATATTTAATTTAATTTGTTGATCTCAAATGTGCTTAAAATGGTATATTTGTTTATTACACTATCATTTCATTATTCGTTAAATTATCTATTTATCTTAAAATACATATTTATCAGTCGCAGTTTTTATATTTAAGACCGACTTAAATACAATCTCTTAAGCTTATTAGAGAACTTAAGATAAAAATACTTATCTTAATTAAGAGACATTACTTAAGATCTTTAAATAAGAACAGACCAAGTCTAACAAGTATCACAATTCCATATGATATTATTCGCTTCAGAGCGAACATTTGTAAAAGTGATAAATATTTTATGACAAAATATTATTTACGGGCATTACAGTAAATGCTCGAGGACAGCTGATAAAAGAGGTATGCAGTCGAGAAATAAGCTTCGTTCTCGCGGAAGGAATAGATCTTCGTACGTGAAGTAAATTTTCGAACGCTAAATTACTGTACGAGGTATGTGCGCTCGCGTGGGATTATTAATCGATACCACGACCGATTACGCGCGAATCGTTTTTTTTCCATCGAAGGAAGCTTTCCGGAGATTAGTATCTACATATCGTAACTTTAGCGTGTCGTAATAAATACGTTACTGCCGAGGTGCAGAGGTCAGCGTGAAAGGTTCGGTCGACGACGACCGTGAAACACGACGCTACGTCGTTTAGCTGAAGAAGGGTACGGAATGATAAGAGACCCGGAAAAAGTATATAAAAAAAGAGCGCTGGTAAGATAGCGCGCGGCTGGCGGGAGCGGGAGAAGAAGGCTTAGGTGAAAAGAACCATGGCGAACAATTAATTTCGAAGCGTCGCGTCGACGAGGAAACGAGCCGGGGTGCGCCTCGGCAAGGATCTGCATGCAAGAACAATTAGCTACACCTCCTCGTGGCTCACCTCCGCGATAAATCAGCGAACCGCATTACCGCAACGGCCAGCGCACACAATGCCTGTAATTCTCGCCCACTCTGGAAGCAAGGAGGAGAGACGTAAGGAGGAAAAGACGTGGAGGAGAAGGAGCAGGAGGAGAGATGTGCTTCTCCTCCTCCTCCTCCTCCTCCTCCCCATTCTCTTTCTCGTCCCGTCGGTCTCTGATCATCATCCACGAAGACACAGCCGAGAACGAGGTAACGAGAATGTACACTTTGCCCGCCCGAGATTCGTCAACGCCTCCTACTCTTCGTCGACGACAAGAGATTAATGAGGACCTCGCGGGATCCCTCGGTCATTGCGCCGAGACACTTCACGAGGACTCGGGGAGCGGCGTAAGCGTGAAACGAAGGGCCTAATAAAAAAATCTTCGTCCCGGTATGAAAGGACATTTGTGGCGGACCGGAATGATGTGGTTTCACAGGTTTCTTGTTCTTTATTGCTACGCGATGTAACGAGCGTTAATCTTTTCCGAGCACTCCCGAGGAGCATGACATTGCTATAATTTTCCGGTGAAATTATAGTCCTGATGGACATTTATGGTCTTCGGCAATAGCAAAGGTGAAGTATCTAAAATGCGCTTACGAGTTTTATTTTACGAGTTTGCTTATGACGACAAATTTAAAAGAACATTCTTTGTCTTCTGTTCCCCGCAATTAGGAGACATGGTCTCAGGTTAAGTCAATTAAGGATCGTATATCGCTCGCTAGCTGTCAAATTACGAGCATCTCAAAAGAGATTGTCAAAAACAAATGAATCGATCAAATTTTGAGTAAGTTCAATTGATAGCTTCGGTTTGAATTGTATAATAAGTGTTTTTATTTTTCCTCTGCGTACCCTATGTGTGTGAACGAAAATATTACAAAATCTCACTCTAGAATTTTATTTTAAGGCCAATATTTATAGTTCGTTCTTATTTTAAGAACCTATAATGTCTTAAGAGAATAATATAATTCTGTGATTGACGTATGATGACATTTATGGTCTTCGGCAATAGCAAAGGTGAAGTATCTAAAATGCGCTTACGAGTTTTATTTTACGAGTTTGCTTATGACGACAAATTTAAAAGAACATTCTTTGTCTTCTGTTCCCCGCAATTAGGAGACATGGTCTCAGGTTAAGGATCGTATATCGCTCGCTAGCTGTCAAATTACGAGCAGCTCAAAAGAGATTGTCAAAAACAAATGAATCGATCAAATTTTGAGTAAGTTCAATTGATAGCTTCGGTTTGAATTGTATAATAAGTGTTTTTATTTTTCCTCTGCGTACCCTATGTGTGTGAACGAAAATATTACAAAATCTCACTCTAGAATTTTATTTTAAGGCCAATATTTATAGTTCGTTCTTATTTTAAGAACCTATAATGTCTTAAGAGAATAATATAATTCTGTGATTGACGTATGACGTATTACTTAGTAGACATGAGTTTGGTTTTAACTATAAGAATCATTTATAACTATCGGTCTATAACGAATCGTCATCATTATTATTATCAACTCAGTTAAAGTGGGTTATTTGCGTTAGCGATTTATAAGAATCTAAAATCAGAGACTCTTTTCAGGCCATCGTAGTCTCTTTTAATTTATCCGACATTTTTTTAGTATTTTGTATTAATTAGAGAAAATAATTAGAGCAATTTGCATAATATAGCGAGATAGCACTAAATCCTCACTCGCGAGATCTTACTAGAAAATGGACAACACTCTTACGGCCCGTCTCTAGCGAGAGAGTAAGTGAACGAGTAACACTTTTATATCCGATCGCTCATTTTTTCTTTATACCAAAGAACAGTTGACAACACAGTTAAATCATCATGATCATCGATCATTGCCGTATATTCCTTTCCAAACGGAGAATGTTCGTTCCCGTGTAAATCAAAGATGAGCATGCATTAACAGCGTGGCGCGTTCACGTCGTAGCTCTCCATTAGTCGATCATTATCGACGCGTCCATTTTCCGCGGCTCGAAATATGCGGCGCCAGCTTAATAGATCGACATTTCGATCGCGCAAGGAACAATAAAGTGCATATAAATACTACATATACAGGATTCGGACAGGATGATAAAGTTTTTACTTCTGTCGAATGACAGAGACTCGTTGAAACGTGGGACAAGGACTGTCGTGCTACGGCAAGGATGTAGAAAGAAAGCCCCGGTTATCGGCGTATCAGTACATCAGGCACCCGCGCTTACGGCCGATCGAGCGGAAACCTTTACTGCTTCCCCGCCTTCGTAAATCGTCGCGGCGCTTACCGATTTTATTTACCGTCGCGCGCGCGCCAGTATGAGACGGTCGCAGAGGATCCCTTCAGGGGTGGCTGGGTAGCACACTGGTGGAATGTGCACGCCAGCGTGCGACGCAGAATTTATCGTCGCGCGGATATATAATATCCGCGCGAGTGCGCGCGCGGGTGAATCAGGGCGGAACAATGGCCGGGATAATGGGCGCGAGCAGTTTTCGTGAGAACAAAATCGCCACTCTCTTCTTTCAGGGCTTTTTTTTTTTTTATCTCGCTCCTCTCCTTCCCGCGAAAAGCGCGGGATTTTCGATGACGATGACGAGAGACCGAGACCGGCGTCGCCGTGCGTTTTACTTATACCGCGTGGCAAAAAGTTTAATGACGACCATGGCGATTGTACTTTCAACGCTCGCAATTTCACGCTCAAACGATTTAGCGAGGTGAGAAGAGAGTTCGAAGTGCCCAATATATGTTGTTAAGTGATCAATGATGCTGGACATGGACGGTATCGACGTATGTGTTAATGCAGCGTCTGGTTTTCGCGGTGTGCACTGCTATTTTTGCGCTTATTGCATTAATGTCATTACGACATTATTCGTAATTGGCTCTCTGTGAATGCACGCTCGATAGGATGTTAAACATTTAATTACATTTACAAAATATTAAATGTATTTTCGCTGAAAATTACTCGTTACAAATTTACCAGTAAGGAATGTCGGTCCTGTTATATCCTTTAATATCCTTTATTAGATAAGAAAACCTTTCGCAAACGGATTAATTTAGAAGAAATTTTATATATGTATATATACGTACCCATTAAATGCAAGTTGAAGATTAAAATAACTTGTTGCACGATAACACGTTTCTCGAAGCAGAAACTACGCTAATTATACGCAAAATTATATTATCTTATAATTATTTTATAATTATAGGTATGCAACATTGATATAATAAACGGTTAGATAGGTATATTGTACATAGAAAGGATGCTGAAATATTTAACAATTTAGTTAGAAGATATAGATCTGATTAAAAAACCATTATTAACTGAACTTGTGACATAATAAGTGACAAAGGGAAACTTACTAATAATAAATAAGCGATAGTATAGTAATACCGGAAGCCGGAAAACACTAATATCGATGCTCCTGGCAAGTGATCCGTATTATCGTAATCGATCAATGTTTCATAAATGTATCACGATAGAGGCACTGTCCGACGCAGACAATGAGCGGTTTTCGACGATAGCGAGATTCCATCAGCGATCCATCAAGGAGATAAAGGGCCTATCGATTCGCCTCGAGGCGGAGAACGGGTTAAGTCTTATCCGTGGTAAGAAGCGGCGGACTAGATTCACTTGATCAATCATTCCGACAGTTGAAAGATGAATCGACTCAGGTCGATGTTTACGAGGAATATCTGCTTTAAATTCTTCTCATTACGAGGAGCCGCGCTCCTGGTCTCGTGAGAATGGAGGAGAATGTACCTCCCTTTCCTCCTCTCCGGGAAGTAATTTCTTCGGGTTGACCGTTTTCGAGGACAGCCGTGAGGGTGGCAATTTTTGCGAATTACCGAGGAATGGCGAAAAAGCTCGTACTTCACGAGAGAGAGAGAGAGAACATGGCGAATATATACGAAACGAGAGCGACAGGCCGCGGAGGCGGTCAGACACATTAAAACTCGTCCCGGCGAGAAGTTCCTCTTCTCGCAACAAGCCCGAGAGGCAACAATTGGAGCGTAATTATGAACCGAGGTCTCGACGGCTGACTCATATTCAGCGGTCGTAGCCCGCAGTCTCCGTTCCTTTTCTCGTGTTCCTTTTCTTTCTCTGTCGTAGCACGATTCCACAAACGTTAGAAAATGTATACCGCTCTGGGCGCTTATCCGTGCGAGTTTGTGGGCTTTGACCACATGTTGAGATAGTGAGGTACTTAGGTGTTCGCAGGCCTGAGGCATCGTCGGCGCGCCTGTATGGTCCAGACCCGCTCGGAAATTTCGGTAATGACTCCCAGCACCGAAAATAGTAGTGTGTGCGTGTATATATAAGATTGTAAATGTAAATGGTAGGTTGGAACTCATCATTATGTGTATTTAAAGACTTTTCGTTTTTTCGTGAGAAACAGATGCTATCCGTTTCCTAACGTCATTAATGTCATCGGTATAATATGAGATTTTTTTGTACGATAAAAATGGGATAAAGTCAAAGTTCAAGGGAATCGTGTTTGAATATATATTACGTACCGAAGAAGATAATAGCGTTTCCCCTATGTAGCGTGTAGCCATCAAACTATCTGCACCTCGTATTTGTTATCGTCTAGTACGACACAGGAAACTTTAGAAAGATATAAAGGAAAACTATACGCGCGCGGTGGGTGAAACTTACGGCTGTCTGAATAATTTTTCATCGTAGACGAGGCTGGATGACACCCAGCATTTTCTTCAGTGCTATCGTGAAAACTGCCGGACTTTGTACGTCCCTGGGCAGAGATATGCCAACGTCTCCCCAACGGAGACTACGGAGCGTAACGCAACCATTCATCCCACATCTCGTCGCCGGTGTCCGGGTTCCGGAGCAGGCCAGCAACCTGGTTGCGGCAACGCACGCGCCAGGAAGTGACGACTGCGGTAGCGAATACACGAACACTGTACAGCGTGTTCGAGAAATCATGTATTTTCTTCTAAACGAAAGTAGCAAATTAAATTAAGAACAATATCGCGTTTGTCGCAAAGGGTTCAATAGCTTTTGAAAGTTTGCGCGATTAAAAGCCGAAAAGTTTGACTAAATTTGGAAGGAAGTGTAAAAAAAAGTTTTGTCCTCTTAAAATAAATTTTATCATAAGAGATTTTCAATGGCCACTATTCACAACCGTTTTAAGTTAATAATCTTAAAATATTATTAACTGATCACCCACATCAACGTTATAAGACATTATATTTAATTAAGACGATTTTAAAATACGATTGGGATACTCGGCAATTATGAGAGAAATTACAGTAAACAATTATTTTTTTTAAAGAGCAGCTCATCCCAAGTTTATACAGAGAGTATGTAATTTCTAGAGCACCCTGTGTACACATGTGTATTTTCTCGCGTGGCGCTCGCGTTCGAAGGCGCCAGCGATAGCTGTCCGCGGTCTTATCGCACTTCCTCGATCCGTGTAAACGTGCCTCGCGCAACGTGAAATATCCACCACCGCGGCTACGGGCCCCACGGTTTGCGGCACGAGAGATCGTCGAACCTCGTGCCGGTTGTAAATCACACGGCGAACGATCGATACCCAGCTGTGGGTAGGTCGATTCGGACTTGATCAAAGATCGATCGTACGCGGAACTATAATAAGTAAGCGCGGCCGAGAGTGGATGGCTATGTGTGGGCAGGCCGTGCCACGTGCGAGAAAAATTGCAGTCAGACGTAATCGAGAATACGCGCGTCTGTACACGATGGTCTTTGATAGAAAAGTGCGGTGCGGTAATAACAGGATTGCTTCGTGCCGATGCGCATCTTGCGCAAAACTTTATTTGCACGCTCTTTCGCGCCTTCGTAGCGTCTATACATAGCGTGGATAATAAATAATTATATATTGTATTCGAAGTATATTCCATTATTTCGCTTACGAATTGTCTCTCGTTGCATTGAGAACGTATACAAAAAAAAAAAAAAAA